>NC_041390.1:409321101-409450537 GCF_002162155.2 Triticum dicoccoides | reverse complement strand
CTAGAAACATCGGGGAATAGAATAGATAGGGAGTTCCACCGCCAGAAGCCTCCGTAGCCACCGAAAACCAATCAAGACCCGTTCCGGCACCCTACCGAAGGGGGAATCCCTCTCCGGTGGACATCTTCATCATCCCGACGCTCTCCATGACGAGGGAGTAGTTCTCCCTCGGGGCTGAGGGTATGTACCAGTAGCTATGTGTTTGATCTCTCTCTCTCTCTCTCTCTCTCTCTCTCTCTCTCTCTCTCTCGTGTTCTTGAGGTGGTACGATCTTGATGTATCGCGAGCTTTGCTATTATAGTTGGATCTTATGATGTTTCTCCCCCTCTACTCTCTTGTGATGAATTGAGTTTTCCCTTTGAAGTTATCTTATCGGATTGGGTCTTTAAGGATTTGAGAACACTTGATGTATGTCTTGCATGTGCTTATCTGTGGTGACAATGGGATATCACGTGATCCACTTGATGTATGTTTTGGTGATCAACTTGCGAGTCCCGTGACCTCATGAACTTATGCATAGGGGTTGGCACACGTTTGCGTCTTGACTCTACGGTAGAAACTTTGGGCACTCTTTGAAGTTCTTTGTGTTGGTTGAATAGATGAATATGAGATTGTGTGATGCATATCATATAATCATACCCACGGATACTTGAGGTGACATTGGAGTATCTAGGTGACATTAGGGTTTTGGTTGATTTGTGTCTTAAGGTGTTATTCTAGTATGAACTCTATGATAGATTGAACGGAAGGAATAGCTTCATGTTATTTTACTACAGACTCTTGAATAGATCGATCAGAAAGGATAACTTTGAGGTGGTTTTGTACCCTACAATAATCTCTTCGTTTGTTCTCCGCTATTAGTGAGTTTGGAGTGACTCTTTGTTGCATATTGAGAGATAGTTATATGATCCAATTATGTTATTATTGTTGAGAGAACTTGCACTAGTGAAAGTATGAACCCTAGGCCTTGTTTCAACACATTGCAATACCGTCTGTGCTTAGTTTTACCACTTTGCTACCATGCTGTTTTTATAATTTCAGATTAGAAAAACCATTATCTACTATCCATATTGCACTTGTATCACCATCTCTTCGCCGAACTAGTGCACCTATACAATTTACCATTGTATTGGGTGTGTTGGGGACACAAGATACTCTTTGTTATTTGGTTGCAGGGTTGTTTGAGAGAGACCATCTTCATCCTACGCCTCCCACGGATTGATAAACCTTAGGTCATCCATTTGAGGGAAATTTGCTACTGTCCTACAAACCTCTGCACTTGGAGGCCCAACAACGTCTACAAGAAGAAGGTTGTGTAGTAGACATCAAGCTCTTTTCGGGCGCTGTTGCCGGGGAGGTGAGTGCTTGAAGGTATATCTTTAGATCTTGCAATCGAATCTTTTTTATTTCTTGTTTTATCACTAGTTTATTCTATAAAAGAAAATTACAAAAAAATGGAATTGAGTTTGCCTCATACGCTTCATCTTTTTAATATATTTCGTGAGAATGATGAAAAGGAAAATTGTGCTCAAGTGCTAGAAGAAGAAGTCTATAAAATGTTTGGCACTAAATCTTTTAATGATGAGCATGATTGCAATGTTGTTAGTATGAACTCCTTGAATATCCATAGTACTAATGATGATTGCACTAGTCTTGATGAAAATGTCTCTTATAAGCATGTCAACTTTTGTGGAGTGCATAGAGTTTGCAAGTACACACCAATTAGGGAAAATAGGTTTTGTAAGAGGCATAAGTATTTGAAAACTAAATGGTTGCAAGAAAGGCTAGATGTTTATGCTGAAAATTTAAACTTTCTTAGCCATACTTGTGAACTTTGCAATGAACGTGATCATTTCAGTACCAGTGCAAATTATTTCATGATCGTATCATGTCCAAAAATTGTGTTGACTCGATTTCCCTTGCACATCATAATGAACTTAGTTTGCTCTTGGGTTATGAAGTAATGAAACGTATATGTAAGGTTATTCCAGAATTTGCCCTTGATAGAGTTCTTAATTTTGATCTAGAGGAAATTTATATGTATTGTGTGGTGAATTGCATTGAAAATCCTTATATTGTCAAGTATATAACGAAATGAAAACAAATAGAAGATGAAGAGAATACTAATCGAAGGGAAGAGACTTCCCAATATCCTCCTATTATTTCTTATGATGAATCAGGTAATGAGGAGGAGCCTTCTATTCAACCAATCTCATTAATAAGGAGCTCCAAAAAGAGGATTGAACCCACACATGATGTGAAGAAGAAAAAGAAAAGACGGAGAAGCAAAGGTAGAAAGGTATGTCTCCCAAATGATGTTGCTCCTATTGCTCATTGTGATGATGATAATTGCTATACTATTGGTGCTATCCATACTATTAATGATGAGAGTGATTATGCTTATGATATGAAAAGGCCCAAGCTTGGGGATTCTATGTTTGATGAAGATGATGTTTTGAGAATATATTCGATGTAATTAATGTTTGTCCCAAGCTTGGGGATGCTACGTTTAATGAGGATGATATTTTTAGTCTCCCAAGTTTTGATATGCAAATTTATAATGATGATAGAATGCCTCCTACTTATGATGATTCTATTGATGAAAGTGGGTTTGGAAGAGTGTCAACTTTAGGAAGTAATGATCCCACTATTTTGGAGAAAGTTGAATCTTATTGTGATAATTATGAAAGTGGATTTGGAGAGGTCATGACTTTATTTAGTAATGATTCCACTATCTTGGAAGAGGTTTCAATTGATTATGATGAGAACAAAGTTGCTACATATGATGATTATTGTGATGACACTTATGCTTTAAAAAGTAGTGATGATCATATTTATAAAACTTTTCATGATTATGATTACCCTTTTACCGAACATTACTCTTTTAATGTGGAAACAAGTTATAGTATTCGAGTCTCTTATGATACTCCCACTATTCCAACTAAGAAGAATCTTGCTTATGTGGAGAGTAGTAAATTTTCTATGCTTGTGCATCATGAAAAGAGTGCTTTATGTGATGGTTATATTGTTGAATTCATTCATGATGCTACTGAAATTTATTATGGTGAACAAGACGAAGATTTTGGCGTTGGTTTCATTGGATTGGGATAAATGAGCAAAAAATATTGAGGGTTTAAAGATCAGGGACTAATTTGGAAGAAAACTAATCATGGATAGGTCCCTGGCCGAAAATAAACTGAAAAGGAAAAATCTATCGGACGAACATCTGCTAATAGAGACTAATGAACGAATTCGTTCGTTAACAGAACCGAACGGGCGAACGCTCACTAAATAACTTAACCTAATAACTAAACCGATCAAAAAAATAAAACCAAACTAAATAAAAACCGGGGCGGGTTTTAGCGGTTATACCGGTTCGAAAAAAATGGCGGTGGCGGGAAACTTCGGCGGGGTTCTAGTGACGCGGGGCGGCGGCACGGTGTGATACGTCTCCAACGTATCTATAATTTATGAAGTACTCATGCTATTATATTATCTGTTTTGGATGTTTATGGGCTTTACAAAACACTTTTATATTATTTTTGGGACTAACTTATTAACCGGAGGCCCAGCCCAAATTGTTGTTTTCTTGCCTATTTCAGTGTTTCGAATAAAAGGAATGTCAAACAGAGTCCAAACGGAATGAAACCTTTGGGAGAGTTATTTTTGGAACGGAAGCAATCTAGGAGACTTGGAGTAGACGTCAGGGAAGCTTCGAGGAAGCCACGAGGCAGGGAGGCGTGCCCTACCCCCTGGGCGCGCCCCCACCCTCGTGGGCCCCTCCTGGCTCCCCTAACCGACTTCTTTCGCCTATATATGTCCATATATCCAAAAAACATCGAGGAACAGAATAGATCGGGAGTTCCGCTGTCGCAAGCCTATGTAGCCACCGAAAACCCATCTAGACCCGTTCCGGCACCCTGCCGGAGGAGGGATCCCTCACCGGTGGCCATCTTCATCATCCCGGCGCTCTCCATGACGAGGAGGGAGTAGTTCACCCTCGAGGCTGAGGGTATGTACCAGTAGCTATGTGTTTGATCTCTCTCTCTCTCTCTCTCTCGTGTTCTTGAGGTGGTACGATCTTGATGTATCGCGAGATTTGTTATTATAGTTGGATCTTATGATGTTTCTCCCCCTCTACTCTCTTGTGATGGATTGAGTTTTCCCTTTGAAGTTATCTTATCGGATTGAGTCTTTAAGGATTTGAGAACACTTGATGTATGTCTTGCATGTGCTTATCTGTGGTGACAATGGGATATCACGCGATCCACTTGATGTATGTTTTGGTGAGCAACTTGCGAGTTCCGTGAACTTATGCATAGGGGTTGGCACACGTTTTCGTCTTGACATTCCGGTAGAAACTTTGGGGCACTCTTTGAAGCTCTTTGTGTTGGTTGAATAGATGAATTTGAGATTGTGTGATGCATATCGTATAATCATACCCACGGATACTTGAGGTGACATTGGAGTATCTAGGTGACATTAGGGTTTTGGTTGATTTGTGTCTTAAGGTATTATTATAGTATGAACTCTTTGATAGATCGATCCGAAAGAATAACTTTGAGGTGGTTTCGTACCCTACAATAATCTCTTCGTTTGTTCTCCGCTATTAGTGACTTTGGAGTGACTCTTTGTTGCATGTTGAGGGATAGTTATATGACCTAATTATGTTATTATTGTTGAGAGAACTTGCATTAGTGAAAGTATGAACCCTAGGCCTTGTTTACTAGCATTGCAATACCTTTTATGCTCACTTTTATCATTAGTTACCTTGCTACTTTTATATTTTCAGATTACAAAAACCTATATCTACCATCCATATTGCACATGTATCACCATCTCTTCCCTGAACTAGTGCACCTATACAATTTACCATTGTATTGGGTGTGTTGGGGACACAAGAGACTCTTTGTTATTTGGTTGCAGGGTTGCTTGAGAGAGACCATCTTCATCCTACGCCTCCCACGAAGTGATAAACCTTAGGTCATCCACTTGAGGGAAATTTTCTACTGTCCTACAAACCTCTGCACTTGGAGGCCCAACAATGTCTACAAGAAGAAGGTTGTGTAGTAGACATCAAGCTCTTTTCTGGCGCCGTTGTCGGGGAGGTTAGCACTTGAAGGAATATCTTTAGATCTGGCAATCGAATCTTTTTGTTTCTTGTTTTATTACTAGTTTAGTCTATAAAATAAAACTACAAGAAAATGGAATTAAGGGTGACTCATATGCTTCGTCTTTTTAATGTCTTCCGTGAAAATAAGGATCCCAATAATTGTGCTCAATTGCTGGAGAAGAATGCATTAGAATGTTTGGAACTAAATCTTTGGATGATGAGCATGATTGCAATGTTGTTAGTATGAATTCTTTGAATACCCATAATGCTAATGATATGCAAAGCCACAAGCTTGGGGAAGCTATGGTTGATGAAGATGATATTTTTTGTCTCCCAAGTTTTGATGAACAAATTTATTATGATGATAGCATTCCTCCTATTTATGATGATTATATTGTTGAAAGTGGGTTTGGAAGAGTGTTAACTTTAGGAAGTGATGATCCCACTATTTTGGAGGATGTTGAATCTTATTTTGACAATTATGAAAGTGGATTTGGAGAGGTCATGACTTTATTTAGTAATGATTCCACTATCTTGGAAGAGGTTTCAATTGATTATGATGAGAACAAAGTTGCTACTTATGATGATTATGTAGCAACCCGACCTCAAACGGTCAAGTCTCTGTGTTTGAGTCATCCCTGGATCGGTAATGCTGACACACACAGTACTCAAAGGATTTATAACAGAGTAAAAATCACACACTTATTACATTGAACGTCTCAAGAGAGAACTTATTACAATAAATATGGCTTAAGGCCATCTAATACAATAACAGTGGAAGGCTTGGAAGATAAAGTGAGTCCATCAACTCCAACGGCATAGGTGAGTGCATGACAAACGACCTATCGCATCTCACTCCTCGTCTGAAAAGTCTGCAACATAATACGTTGCATCCTGAAAAAGGGTCAGCACATGGAATATGCTGGTAATGTAACACAGTAGAGTAATGAATAGACAAATGTTAACACTATATGCATATATGGCTGGTGGAGGCTCTATGGTTATATGGTTTTTGCAAAAAGCAATTTTTTTTCCTACAACAAAGGAATAATTTTTTTATTTAACTATCATGGTAGTTGAAACATTGAGAATGGTACCCCCCCCCATCTCAATCCCAATTAAAAGTAATTATCAACGCAACAAATTAGTTTAAAGTGATGAGATACAATAGGATAATCCAAGTACTAGATACTCAAGTTGTCCATAACCGGGGACACGGCTAACCATGATTAGTTTATACACTCTGCAGAGGTTTGCGCACTTTTCCCAACAAGACTCGATCTCCTCCGTTGGATTTCTCGCACTACAAGGTGTTTGAGAAATGGATGACCGAGACACAGTCTTTCAGAAGCATTAACCCTTTACTCCGGTTGGACAGTTACACCTACTTTCCCTCTACATCTGCTACCCCACCACTGAAAGAGGTCACACAACATACTCAACTATGCCAGAGCCCATAAGGCTTGTGGCTGCACACAGAAGTTTCTAGCATGAATAATCTGATGATCCCTTTGAGCCTGGGTGTCGTACCATAGGAGGATCGCACGGTATATCCCCGGGATCTCCTGGACAACACTGGTATATCCCCAGGTGCCCAAACAAGCAATCCACCCAGATGTGTATTAAAGTTGCCACCTTAAGTTGAACCATTAATTAACAATCTCACATCTGTCATGGATTTCTCAAACCCAAACCACGTCTACGAGCATAGCATGGCAATATAAGCATAACGTAGAAGTAACTCACAAGGTTTGATAATAAAACAGGTAATAGGTTCTACCTCATCATGTACTTCCCAAAACCCACAAGTTAAACACATCCTAATCATGCAATGTTTGAGGATTTAAACTAATGCATAAAAACTGGGTATCAAAGAAGTATGATCAATGTGTTACTTAACTTGCTGACGATCTGCAAATCCTAAAGACTCGTAGTAGCACGCTTCGCACTCTGGGTGTTCTATCGCAAACAAACAATAGCATACATAAGCAATCAAGAAAAGATGCACGGGTAAATCTCAAATAAGAAGATCTAACCAGAAATTCAACTTAAGAACTCCGGTTTGCAAAAAGAATCAAATCAAACGAAGCAACGAAACTCAAACTACAAAAGAAACAGGATCCGATTGCTAATCTAAACTAAGGTCAAATTTTACAGTACCAAAATCTTGTTCAAGTTGGTTAAACGGAAAGAGGGCTTCGAAACGAAGATTTAGGCGCTTGAATCGCCTGATTCCGAATAAACGAGCGAAAGATATATTAGATCGAAAACTAGGACACAGATCGCGATCGAAAATAATCGCGAAAAAAAGAAAAATTGACGAACAGGCTAACAAACGAACGTTCGCTGTCTGTGACTAACGGGCGAATGGCGTTCGTTAAAACAAATGAATGGACGAACATCCACTGTTTAACTGAACCGAGAAAAATAACCGAACCGATCTATTAAAAAGAAACAGATCTAGGGTTTTCGTAATAAACCGAACGGTTTTAGAAAAAAACGGCGGCTACCTCTACATACGTGATGGTGGCGGCGGCGTCGAGCGGTGGCGGCGTGGCACAGCGGCGGCGGCGGCTGGCTAGGGTTAGGGTTGGCGCGGCGCGGTGGCTGGGCCTCGGGGTCGCAGCTCGGGCGGCTTATAAGAGGCCGGCCTGGAGAGTCCTGGCCGGGTACGGCCCCAAGTCGGTTCCCCTTTTTTAAAATCATTCCACGCAGAAAAACAAAGAAAAGAAATACTAAACGGACTCCAAAAATCCCGAAATAAATTTTCCACGTCCTCTAAAAATAAGCCGGACAAGGTGAACATTTATTTGGGCCTATAATTCTATTTTGAAAAACACATATTTTTCCTAATTCAAATAAAATTGCAATAAAATCCAAATAAAATATGCAAATTGATTTTAATATTTTTCCTCCAATATTTCATTTATTTTGGAGAAGTCATATTATCTCCTCTCATATATTTTGGTATGAAATATTTTTGGAGAGAAAATTTCTTAAAACCAAAGTGATCCTTGTTTCCATATTTGATAAACTTCAAATATGCAAAACGGTGAAATCCTCCAACTCTCTCCGAGGGTCCTTGAGTTGCTTAGAATTTCGAGGATCGCGGAAGTCGAAATGCACAAAATATGATATGCATGAATGACCTATGTTTAACATTCCAAATTGTAAATTTGGGATGTTACAAACCTACCCCCCTTAAGATGAATCTCTCCCTCGAGATTCGGGTTGGCTGGAAAATAGGTGTGGATGGTCTTTCCGTAGATCATCCTCTCGTTCCCAAGTGGCTTCATCCTCGGTATGGTGGCTCCACTGAACTTTGCAAAATTTGTAACCTTGCTGCGAGTAACTCGACTGGCAAACTCAAGAATCTTGACAGGTTTCTCCTCGTAGGTCAAATCACTATCCAATTGTATTGCTTCCAGTGGCACTGTATCTCTCAGAGGGATATCAGCCATCCCTGCATGGCACTTCTTCAACTGGGAAATGTGAAACATATCATGAACTCCCGACAATCCTATGGGTAACTCCAACTTGTAGGCTACCTCGCCCATGCATTCCAAAACATAGTACAGTCCCACAAATCTCGGGGCTAACTTTCCTTTAACTCCAAGTATTTTAACTCCTCGAAGTGGTGACACTCTCAGATACGCTCTGTCTCCGCTTTCATAGACTACCTCCTTGAATTTTGAGTCCGCATAACTCTTCTGTCTTGACTGAGCTATCTTTAGTCTATCTCGAATTAGTTTATCCTTCTCTTCGGACTCCTTAATCAAATCAGGTCGAAACAGCTGCCTGTCTCCAACCTCATCCCACATCAACGGTGTTCTGCACCTTCTTCCATACAGGGCCTCGAACGGTGCCATCTTCAAACTGGCCCGGTAGCTATTATTGTAGGAGAACTCCGTGTAGGGAAAATTATCATCCCAACTAGATCCATAGTCTAGTGCACAAGCTCTCAGCATGTCCTCCAGAATCTGATTGACTCTCTCTATCTGTCCATCTGTCTGCGGGTGAAAAGCTGTACTGAACTCTAGCCTAGTTCCCAAAGTCTGATGCAGCTGGTGCCAAAACTTGGAAGTAAACTGTGTTCCTCTATCTGATACGATGGTCCTTGGAACTCCGTGCAGACATACGATCCTGGTCATATATATCTTGGCCAACTTAGCACTTGTATAAGTGGTTTTCACTGGGATAAAGTGAGCTACTTTGGTCAAGCGGTCCACTACTACCCAGATAGAATCATACCCCGATCGGGTCCTAGGTAATCCGGTGATAAAATCCATGCCAAGTTTGTCCCATTTCCATTCGGGTATCGGCATAGGCTGCAGTAGTCCTGCTGGCTTCTGATGTTCTGCCTTCACTCTCTGATATACATCACATACGGCTACATACTCGGCAATATCCTTCTTCATTCCAGTCCACCAGAAACGCTCCTTCAAATCCAAATACATCTTGGTGTTTCCGGGGTGTATCGAGTATGGTGAGTCATGAGGTTCCTGTAATATCAACTTCGTGATCTCGGCATTATTGGGCACAAAAATACGGTCTTCGAACCACAAGGTGTCGTGCTCATCCTCACGAAAACCTTTGGCTTTCCCTTTGCTCATCTTCTCCCTTATCTCGGCAATTTCTTTGTCTTCCTTCTGAGCTTCTCAAATCTTTCCCAAGAATGTCGACTGCACTTCCATGGTTGTAACAAAACCTTTAGGAACTATCTCCAAATGAAGTTCCCTGAGATCCTCTGCTAACTCCTTTGGCATTCCTTCGCTTACGAGGGTGTTGACGTAAGCCTTCCAGCTCAAGGCGTCTGCTACAACATTGGACTTGCCTGGATGATAGTGCAACTTCATATCATAATCTTTTATAAGCTCCAACCATCTCCTTTGCCTGAGGTTCAACTCTTTCTGGGTGCAAATGTACTTCAAACTCTTATGATCCGTGTACACGTCACAATGATTTCCAATAAGAAAATGTCTCCAGGTCTTGAGCGCATGTACCACAACTGCTAACTCCAAATCATGCGTGGCATAATTCAACTCGCGCGGTTTAAGTTGTCGTGAGGCATACGAAACAACTCTTCCGTCTTGCATAAGTACTCCCCAAGTCCTAAGCGAGAGGCGTCGCAATACACTTGGAAATCCTTGTGTATATCCGGCAGAATCAGCACTGGGGTTGTAGTCAAATGTTTCTTCAGCTCCTGGAAACTTGCTTCACATTCCTCAGTCCAATGGAACTTGGTGTCCTTCTTCAAAAACGTCGTTATAGGCTTCGCAATCTTGGAGAAATTTTCAATGAATCTCCGATAGTATCCTGCGAGTCCAAGAAAACTGCGGATCTCTCCAACTGAGGTGGGTGCCAACCACTCAGTGACTGATTTCACCTTGGTAGGCTCCACTGCTATACCTTCTCCTGATATAACATGTCCAAGAAATCTAACTTCCTTCAACCGAAACTCACATTTGCTAAACATGGCATATAACTGATGTTCTCTGAGCTTCTCAAGAATTAAACACAAATGCTCCTTATGTTCCTCCTCATTCTTTGAGTATACCAAGATATCATCTATGAACACCATGACAAACTTATCCAAGAACTCCTTGAACACTTTGTTCATCATACTCATGAAATAGGCGGGGGCATTAGTAAATCCAAATGACATAATTGTATACTCATATAGCCCATACCTTGTGGTGAACGTTGTCTTAGGTATATCCTTTTCTCGAATCTTCAACTGGTGGTAACCTGATCGCAGGTCGATCTTCGAAAACAAATCATTGATCATCAGCAGTGGGTGCTTATTCTTGATTGTTACTTCATTCAATGCCTGATAATCAATAGCCATTCTTAGGGACTTATCCTTCTTCTCAACCAATAGCACTGGGGCTCCCCATGGTGATGAACTTCGTCGAATTTAACCTTTCTCTAACAACTCCTTAATCTGTTTCTTGATCTCCTCGAGATCATTTGCGGGCATCCGGTATGTTCTCTTTGATATTGGCCCGGTGCCTGGCAATAGCTCTATCAAAAACTCTATGTCTCGATCTGGCGGCATGCCTGGTAACTCATCTGGAAATACATCCGGGTAATCCTTTACGACAGGCACTTCCTCCTGAACAACTCCTGTGAGAGAATGTACTTGGGTTCTCCTTAGCGAATGCCTGGAAACATACTTGATCCTTTTTCCCTCCGGGGTGGTAAGCAGAATCGACTTACTGGAGCAATCGATGTTTCCCCCATACATCGATAGCCAATCCATTCCTAGTATCACATCCAATCCTTGTGACTCCAAAATTATCAGGTCTGATGGGAAAACTTGTCCTTCAATGGTCAATGGCATCTGAAAACATCCTTGACTTGCCATATACTCAACTCCTGGTGAACTTACTAACATGGGTGTCCTAAGTACCTTAGTCGGCAACTTATACTTATCCACGAATCCCCTTGATATGTATGAATGCGATGCACCAGTATCGAAAAGAACAATTGCAGTAAAAGACTTAACCAAAAACTTACCGATAACTTCCTCCACACATCTGGCTGCTCCTCAACTTCCTCCACGTTCACGTGGTTCACTTGTCCTCTATTGAAAGGGTTGGGCTTCTTCCCAGCACTTCCATTGCCATTGCCATTCTTCAATTCCGGACAATCATTAGCATAGTGCCCAGTCTTCCCGCACTTGAAACAAGTAATGTGACTTTGATCCTTCTTGGCGAGTGTGGCTGGGTTAGAGCGGTTCTGATTGCTACTTGCTTCATTCCCATTCCAATTCCTTCGGCCATTATGATTATGCGAACTTCCTCCATTGTGGGTGTGGCCTCCATGGTTCTGGACAAGTCCTCCCGAGTTCGGGGTGAGACTGGGCTTCTGCTGAGCTCTAGAATTGTACTTCCCCTGTCCATACTTCCTCTTGCGATTCTCAATCTGCTACTGCTTCCCTTCAATCATAAGAGCCTTGTCTACCAACTCCTGGTAGTTGTTGAACGTTGCCACCATCAACTGCATGCTCATCTCATCATTTAGCCCTTCCATAAACTTCTCCTGCTTCGCGGCATCTATGGCCACATCATCAGGGGCATAACGAGATAGCTTACTAAACTCATCTACGTACTGAGCCATAGTATGATTTCCCTGGTGTAAGTTGCGAAACTCATGCTTCTTCATGCCCATAGCTCCAGTGGATACGTGGGCTATGCGGAATGCTTGCTGAAACTGTTCCCAAGTGATATTGGCTACATGAAAAGTGGCTGTGTAATTCTCCCACCATGCGGCTGCTGGTCCATCCAATTGGTGTGCGGCAAAACACACCTTCTCCGCATCTGTGCAACCTACGGTGGTCAACTCCCTTCCTATCTTGCGCAACCAATCATCAGCAACTATGGGCTCGGTGCTACTGGAAAACACCGGCGGCTGCAGCCTCAAAAAATGGGCTAAGTTGTCAACTGGAGGTGGTGGCGGTGGGTTATTGTTGTTGTGGTTGTTGCCTTGGTTCTGAGCTAACAACTGCATCAGTGTATTCTGCTGCTGGATCAACTGAGTGAGCTCCGATGGGAAAGAAAAACCGGGGTCACGTCTCGGAGGCATCTGATGGGTTTAGAGGGAAGAGTATAGAATAGAATGAGGTCTAGTCTGATAGCACTACCCATATGCACATGAGACAAACTCAATCATATCATATCACTCAATCAATCAAGCAAGGGCATATAGACGGTCTAGAACTATCGTTAAAAGTGCTCGGACTACTACTATATACATGGGGAAAACTACTAGTCATATGGTGGTCATCTAGAAATATTGCTCGGTGGACGACTCCATGATATCCGCTCCAGCTTTGTCTCCATAGTCATCATCACTATCGTCGGGGTCGGAGTCTGTGTCGTTGATGATGATGTAGTCTTCAGAATGAATCTCCTTAGGTTCGTCATCTTCTCCTCCTGGCGCGGGGTCTCCCATGAAAACTCCTAGTTTCCTTGTTTGGTCGTCATTCTTCTCCACTAGTACGATGATTTCCTCCTCGTAATCGTTGCGTGTAGCCTTGAGTTCCTCTTCAAGCTTGGTGATCCTTGTCATCGCCTTCTTCAAATCTATCATGCTTGTGCACATCTGGTTCTCCTGGCGTCGAATGTGCTCGTTTAACTCATGGATGAATGATGCAATGGATCTATCCCTCCTGGTGCTGATCATCTCCCATTGCTCGTCTCGGCCCCCACATATCTGGTATATAGTGTTCTTCAGCTCTTTTTTGTAGACTTCTCCAATACGTCCCATAGCAATGTGGGATGCCATGCTCTTGCCTAGACTCCAAGTGGGTGCATCAAAGGAAAACTCTATAGGATCCGTAACTGGCGTGAATGTCTTTCCTGGAACTTGAACTCGAATCATCCAGCGCTCCTCTTCTGGTAAAGTGGCGTTGTAGGTCCCGGTGAAGCTTGGTATTCCAATGTTCAGGTACCTAGTGACTTCCTTCAAGTGTCGTCCAAAAGGTGTGTCTTCATCCGGTTGTGCAAACTTGTTCCTCGAGTCTGCCATCCTAAAGTGTAGAAAATGGAGAGGAGTCAGAAATGAGTAGAGAAGAGTGACCTATTGCTTTTCTTAGTGGTCGTGTCCTACATTCAGCGTGTGCTCTGATACCATCTTGTAGCGACCCGACCTCAAACGTTCAAGTCTCTGTGTTTCAGTGTCATCCCTGGATCGGTAATGCTGACACACACAGTACTCGAAGGATTTATAACAGAGTAGAAATCACACACTTATTACATCGAACGTCTCAAGAGAGAACTTATTACAATAAATATGGATTAAGGCCATCTAATACGATAACAGCAGAAGGCTTAGAAGATAAAGTGAGTCCATCAACTCCAACGGCATAGCTGCGTGCATGACAAACGACCTATCGTGTCTCACTCCTCGTCTAGAAAGTCTGCAACATAATACGTTGCAGCCCGAAAACGGGTCAGCACATGGAATATGTTGGCAATGTAACACAGTAGAGTAATGAATAGACAAATGCTAACACTATATGCATATATGGCTGGTGGAGACTCTATGGTTATATGGTTTTTGCGAAAAGCTAAATTTTCCCTACAACAAAGAAATAATTTTTTTATTTAACTATCATGGTAGTTGAAACATTGAGAATGATAGCACAATCTCAATCCCAATTAAAAGTAATTATCAACCCAACAAATTAGCTTAAAGTGATGAGATACAGTAGGATAATCAAAGTACTAGATACTCAAGTTGTCCATAACCGGGGACACGGCTAACCATGATTAGTTTATACACTCTGTAGAGGTTTGCACACTTTTCCCCACAAAACTCGATCTCCTCCGTTGGATTTCTCGCACTGCAAGGTGATTGAGAAATGGATGACCGAGACACAGTCTTTCAGAAGCATTAACTCTTTACTCCGGGTGGACAGTTACACCTACTTTCCCTCTACATCTGCTAGCCCACCACTGAAAGAGGTCACACAACATACTCAACTATGCCAGAGCACATAATGGCTTGTGGCTGCACACGGAAGTTTCTAGCATGAATAATCTCATGATCCCTTTGAGCCTAGGTGGCGGACCATAGGAGGATCGCACGGTATATCCCCGGGATCTCCTGGACAGCACTGGTATATCCCCAGGTGCCCAAACAAGCAATCCACCCAGATGTGTATTAAAGTTGCCACCTTAAGTTGAACCATTAATTAACAATCTCACATCTTTCATGGATTTCTCAAACCCAAACCACGTCTACGAGAATAGCATGGCAATATAAGCATAACATAGAAGTAACGCCCAGGGTTTGATAATAAAACAGGTAATAGGTTCTACCTCATCATCTACTTCCCAAAACCCACAAGTTAAACACATCCTAATCATGCAATGTTTGAGGATTTGAACTAATGCATAAAAACTGGGTATGACAGAAGTATGATCAATGTGTTACTTGCCTTGCCGACGATCTGCAAATCCAGAAGACTCGTAGTAGCACGCTTCGCACTCTAGGTGTTCTATCGCAAACAAACAATAGCATACATAAGCAATCAAGCAAACATGCACGGCTAAATCTCAAATAAGAAGATCTAACCAGAAAGTTCAACTTAAGAACTCCGGTTTGCAAAAAGAATCAAATCAAACGAAGCAACGAAACTCAAACTGCAAAAGAAACAGGATCAAGTTACTAATCTGGACTAAGGTCAAATTTTACAATACCAAAATCTTGTTCAAGTTGGTTAAACGGAAAGAGGGCTTCAAGACGAAGATCTAGGCGCTTGAATCGCCTGATTCCGATAAACGAGCGAAACGATATAGTAGATCGAAAATTAGGACAGAGATCGTGGTCGAAAATAATCGCAAAAAACCCTGTAAAAAGAAAAACTGACGAACAGGCTAACGAACAAACATTCGCTGTCTGTGACTAATGGGTGAACGGGGTTCATTAAAATAAACGAACGGGCGAACGTCTGCTGTTTAATCGAACCGAGAAAAAAAAACCGAACCGATCTATCAAAAAGAAACAGATCTAGGGTTTTCGAAATAAACCGAATGGTTTTAGAACAAAAAAGGTAGCTACCTCGGTGTACGTGATGGCGGCGGCGGTGGCAACTCCGGCGGTGGGGCGGCGGCGGGCGACTGGGCGGCGCGGCTTCGGGCAGCGGCGCCGGCTGGCTAGGGTTAGGGTTGGCACGGCGCGGTGGGCTGGGCCTCGAGGTCGCGGCTCGGGCGGTTTATAAGAGGCCGGCCTGGAGAGTCCTGGCCGGGTACGGCCTGAAGTCGGTTCCCCCCTTTTTTTAAATCATTCCCTGCAGGAAAACAAAGAAAAGAAATACTAAACAGACTCCAAAAATCCCGAAATAAATTTTCCTTGTCCTCTAAAAATAAGCCGGACAAGGTGAACATTTATTTGGGCCTATAATGCAATTTTGAAAAACGCATATTTTTCCTAATTCAAATAAAATTGCAATAAAATCCAAATAAAATATGCAAATTGATTTTAATATTTTTCCTCCAATATTTCATTTATTTTGGAGAAGTCATATTATCTCCTATCATATATTTTGGTATGAAATATTTTCGGAGAGAAAATTTATTAAAACCAAAGTGATCCTTGTTTCCATATTTGATAAACTTCAAATATGCAAAATGGTGAAATCCTCCAACTCTCTCCGAGGGTCCTTGAGTTTCTTAGAATTTCGAGGATCGTGGAATTCAAAATCAAAAAATATGATATGCATAAATGACCTATGTATAACATTCCAAATTGAAAATTTAGGATGTTACAGATTATTGTGATGATACGTATGCTATAAAAAGTAGTGATGACTATATTAAAACTTGTCATGATTATGATTACCCTTTTTCTGAACATTACTCTTTTAATGTGGAAACAATTTATAGTATTCGAGTTTCTTATGATACTCCCACTATTCCAAACGAGAAGAATTTTGCTTATGTGGAGAGTAATAAAATTTCTATGCTTGTAGATCATGAAAAGCATGCTTTATGTGATAGTTATATTGTTGAATTCATTCATGATGCTACTGAAAATTATTATGAGGGAGGAACATGTGCTTGTAGGAATTGCAATAATATCAAGTTTCCTCTCTATGTGCTTAAAGTTTTAAAGTTATGCTTGTTGTGTCTTCCTATGCTAGTTGATTATTGTTCCCATAATTTGTTTGCTCACAAAATCCCTATGCGTAGGAAGTGGGTTAGACTTAAATGTGCTAGTCATATTCTTCATGATGCTCTCTTTATGTTACAATTCTTATCTTTTATGTGAGCATCATTGAAATCATCATGCCTAGCTAGGGGCGTTAAACGGTAGCGCTTGTTGGGAGGCAACCCAATTTTATTTTTGTTCCTTGCTTTTTGTTCCTATTTAGTAATAAATAATTCATATATCCTCTGTTTATATGTGATTTTATGCTTTTAATTAGTGTTTGTGCCAAGTAGAACCTTTGGGAAGACTTGGGGAAAGTCTTTGCGATCTTGCTGTAAAAAGGAGAAACTTTAGCGCTCACAAGATTCGCTGCCATTTTTTAATGGAGAGTGATATTTACTTAATTAATTTTGCATATGATTAATATATAAATCCCTCACATCCAACAATTTATTTTAGAATTTTTTGGGTTCCAGAAGTATTCGAAACCTACAGATTACTATAGATTGTTCTGTTTTTGACATATTCTGTTTTTCGTGTGTTGTTTGCTTATTTTGATGAATCTATGAGTAGTATCGGAGGGTATGAACCATAGAGAAGTTGGAATATAGTAGGTTTAACACCAATATAAATAAATAATGAGTTCATTACACTACCTTGAAGCGGTGGTTTGTTTTCTTTTACTAACGGAGCTCACGAGTTTTCTGTTATGTTTTGTGTTGTGAAGTTTTCAAGTTTTGGGTAAAGATTCGATGGACTATGGAATAAGGAGTGGAAAGAGCCTAAGCTTGGGGATTCCCAAGGCACCCCAAGGTAATATTCAAGGACAACCAAGAGCCTAAGCTTGGGGATGCCCCGGAAGGCATCGCCTCTTTCGTCTTCGTTCATTGGTAACTTTACTTGGAGCTATATTTTTATTCACCATATGATATGTGTTTTACTTGGAGAGTCAATTTATTTTGTTAGGATTTGCTTTCTATTATTTAGAACAATGTTTTGCATCTTTTATTTTAATAAAAGTGGCATTGATGGCTTTTACTATGCCTATTTTACAAGTCTACATGTTGCTATTTGAAAACAGAAAGTTTACCACTCTTGCACAAATTCCCTAGAAAAGTCAGAATGTGACAAAATGTTGAAACCTTTTTCATAATAAGCTCTGATAAATTTACTATAGTTGGATTTTTCTTTCATAATTTTTGGAGCTAGGGAAGTATGGATCTTGCTGCATTCTTCACAGATTGTCCTGTTTGCATTGTTTGCATATGTTTGCTTGTTTAATGATTCTATTTGAGGATATGACTATTAAATATGCAGAGGCATTTAGTATGCAATGTTGATTAATAATTTTAGTGATTTGCCACAGAAGAGTATGATAGGGTTTTTGCATTGGTTTATACTAACTTATCTCATGAGTCCTTGTTGAGTTTTGTGTGGATGAAGCTTTTGAGATTTAGGGAGACCGTGATATGAGAGGAATTAAGGAGACACAAAGGCTCAAGCTTGGGGATGCCCAAGGCATCCCAAGATAATATTTCAAGAAGTCTCAAGCGTCTAAGCTTGGGATGCCCCGGTTGGCATCCCACCTTTCTTCTTCAACAACTATCGGTTAGTATCGGTTGATCCTAAGTTTTTGCTTCTTCACATGATGTTTGCTATTCTTAGATGTCATTTTATTTTGTTTTGCTTGCTGTTTGAATAAACTATCAAGATCTGGAATTATTAAATGGGTAAGTCTTCACATAGCTAAATAATTATTTAACTACTCATTGATCTTCACTTATATCTTTCGGAGTACTTTGTTATTCATTCACGTGCTTCACATATATCCTATGAGTAAATGGTTGAATGAATTGAATATAATAAATAATAAATTATATATGTTTCATATTCTTATCCCATGGGGAATAATGACTTCACATATAAGAAGTAGAGGTGGTAAATTTATTGAAGGTTAGCAGACATTGTATTGGTCACTTGAACAGTTCATGAAAAAATATTGAGGGAAGAGAGATTTCACATATAAATATACTATCTTGGACATCTTTTATGATTGTGAGCACTCATTAAAATATGACATGCTAAAAGGTTGATGTTGGACAAGGAAGACAACGTAATGGGTTATGTTTTCTTATATCCGAAATAAAGTATATTGTCATGGATCATTCAACATGCTGAGCTTGCCTTTCCTCCTCATGTTATCCAAATTCTTTGCACCAAGTAGAGATACTACTTGTAGTTCCAAACATCCCTTAAACCAGTATTGCCATGAGAGTCCACCATACCTACCTATGGATTGAGTTAGATCCTTCAAGTAAGTTGTCATCGGTGCATGCAATAAAAAATTGCTCTCTAAATATGTATGATCTATTAGTGTGGAGAAAATAAGCTTTATACGATCTTGTGATATGGAAGCAATAAAAGTGACGGACTGCATAATAAAGCTCCCTATGACAAGTGGCAATATAAAGTGACGTTCTTTCGCATTAAGATTTTGTGCATCCAACTATAAAAGTGCATGACAACCTTTGCTTCCCTCTGTGAAGGGCCTATCTTTTATTCTTGTCTTATACCTTATGCAAGAGTCGTGGTGATCTTCACCTTTTATTTTTACACTTTATCTTGTGGCAAGCACATTGTGTTGGAAAGATACTGATATATATATATATATCCAATTGGATGTAAGGCATCACGAACTATTATTGTTGACATTACCCTTGAGGTAAAAGGTTGGGAGGTGAATCTATAAGCCCCTATCTTTCTCTGTGTCTGATTAAAACTTTGAACCCATAAATATCACGTGAGTGTTGGCAATTGTGAAAGACTAAATGATAGTTGAGTATGTGAAGTTTGCTGAATCAAAGCTCTGACATAGACCCTTCCTAAAAATAAGATGAATTGTAATTGTTTGATGACTAATAACACGGTTTGTTAGTTTTCAAGAAAGTTTATGATCTATACTTTAACATGTGAATAGCTTGTTACTTGATCATGAGAAGTCCTATGAGTGAGCTACTGTTATGATATATAATGATGCTAGAAAAGGTGATTGAAAGTACCATTGATCAAACTTGTGCACCTGCTAGCATTCACACTTCATAAATTCTTTCTTTTATCATTTACCTACTTGAGGACGAGCAGGAATTAAGCTTGGAGATGCTGATACGTCTCCAACATATCTATAATTTATGAAGTATTCATGCTATTATATTATCTGTTTTGGATGTTTATGGGCTTTACTAAACACATTTATATTATTTTTGGGACTAACCTATTAACTGGAGGCCCAACCCAAATTGTTGTTTTCTTGCCTATTTCAGTGTTTCAAAGAAAAGGAATATCAAACGGAATGAAACCTTCGGGAGAGTTATTTTTGGAACGGAAGCAATCCAGGAGACTTGGAGTAGAAGTCAGGGAAGCTTTGAGGAAGCCACGAGAAAGGGAGGCGCGCCCCCACCCTCGTGGGCCCCTCGTGGCTCCCCTGACCGACTTCTTTCGCCTATATATGTCCATATACCCTAAAAACATCGAGGAACAGTATAGATCGAGAGTTCCACCGCCACAAGCCTCTGTAGCCACCGAAAACCAATCTAGACCCGTTCCGGCACCCTGCCGGAGGGGGGATCCCTCACCGATGGCCATCTTCATCATCCCGGCGCTTTCCATGACGAGGAGGGAGTAGTTCACCCTCGGGGTTGAGGGTATGTACCAGTAGCTGTGTGTTTGATCTCTCTCTCTCTCTCTCTCTCTCTCTCTCGTGTTCTTGAGGTGGGCCGATCTTGATGTATCACGAGCTTTGTTATTATAGTTGGATCTTATGATGTTTCTCCCCCTCTACTCTCTTGTGATGGATTGAGTTTTCCCTTTGAAGTTATCTTATCGGATTGAGTCTTTAAGGATTTGAGAACACTTGATGTATGTCTTGCATGTGCTTATCTGTGGTGAAAATGGGATATCACGTGATCCGCTTGATGTATGTTTTGGTGACCAACTTGCGAGTTCCATGAACTTATGCATAGGGGTTGGCACACGTTTTCGTCTTGACTCTCTGGTAGAAACTTTGGGGCACTCTTTGAAGTTCTTTGTGTTGGTTGAATAGATGAATTTGAGATTGTGTGATGCATATCGTATAATCATACCCATGGATACTTGAGGTGACATTGGAGTATCTAGGTGACATTAGGGTTTTGGTTAATTTGTGTCTTAAGGTGTTATTCTAGTACGAACTCTTTGATAGATCGATCCGAAAGAATAACTTTGAGGTGGTTTCGTACCCTACAATAATCTCTTCATTTGTCCTCCGCTATTAGTGACTTTGGAGTGACGCTTTGTTGCATGTTGAGGGATAGTTATATGATCTAATTATGTTATTATTGTTGAGAGAACTTTCACTAGTGAAAGAATGAACCTAGGCCTTGTTTACTAGCACTGCAATACCGTTTGCGCTCACTTTTATCATTAGTTACCTTGCTGTTTTTATATTTTCATATTACAAAAACTTATATCTACCATCCATATTGCACTTGTATCACCATCTCTTCGCCGAACTAGTGCACCTATACAATTTACGATTGTATTGAGTGTGTTGGGGACACAAGAGACTCTTTGTTATTTGGTTGCAGGGTTACTTGAGAGAGACCATCTTATCCTACGCCTACCACGGATTGATAAACCTTAGGTCATCCACTTGAGGGAAATTTGCTACTGTCCTACAAACCTCTGCACTTGGAGGCCCAACAACGTCTACAAGAAGAAGGTTGTGTAGTAGACATCAAGCTATTTTCTGGCGCGGCGGCAACACGGCAGCGGCGAGCGGCCGCGACGGCGCAGACTAGCGCGGCGGTGGCGAGCAGCGGCGATGGCAGCGCGGCAGTGACGAGCGGCGGCGCGGTTTGGGCGGTGGTGGCTCAGGGCGGCGGCAACTTGGGAGGAGGTGGGGGCAGCGGGTCGGCTTATAAAGGGAGGGGGTCGTTGGGCGACTTGGGGAGGGTGTCGCTGGTGGCGTCTCCAACCTGGACTCCTAGCCAGCGTCTGGCGAGGACACGGGCGGCGGCGCGAGCGGGGAAGGCGGTCGGCAGGGCCAGGCCTTGGCCTGGCTTCGGCTGGGCTGGCCCAGTCGGCACGCGTGATTTTTTTAAATAATAATTTCACCGCAAAAAAATCCAGAATAAAATAAAATAAAAATCCTAAAATCACAAAAATAATTTTCACGGTCCTCTCCTAATATTTAGGACAAAGTGAAAAAATTTCTGGGCTAAATGCATATTTTTCCCTAATTTAACCGAATAAAAACTCAAATAAAATATTTTTTATTCAAAATTAAATTTCCATTATTTCCTTGCTGTTTTGAAGAAGTCATATTATCTTCTCTCATTATTTTATTTATTTGGAAATAATTGGAATATAATTTCAAATAAAAATCACCTTGATCCAAATTACCAATTTTGGAAATTCAAAAATGAATGTTTATGAAAACCTCCAACTCTCTCAAATGGTCCTTTCGTTGCTTAAGGTCTCTAGGATCAAAATGTCCAAATAAACCAAATTCAATAATGATCAAATCATGGATGCATATGATGACCTAACGATTAACATCCAAATTGAAAATTGGGATGTTACAAACCTACCCCCCTTAAGATGAATCTCGCCCTCGAGATTCGGGTTGGCTAGCAAAAAGGTGTGGGTGGTCTTTCCATAGGTCTTCTTCTCGCTCCCAGGTGGCTTCTTCCTCGGTATGGTGACTCCACTAAACTTTGCAAAACTTGATGACCTAGTTGCGTGTAACTTGGTTGGCAAACTCAAGGATCTTGACGGGTTCCTCCTCGTAGGTTAGGTCACTCTCCAACTGAATTGCTTCCAGGGGCACTATATCTCTTAGAGGAATATCGGCCATCTCTGCATGGCACTTCTTCAACTGGGAAACGTGAAACACATTGTGAACTCCCAACAAACCTTCGGGTAACTCCAACTTGTAGGCATCTTCACCCATACGTTCCAAAACTCGGTACGGTCCTACAAATCATGGGGCTAACTTTCCTTTGACTCCAAATTGTTTAACTCCTCGAAGTGGTGAAAGACGGAGATATGCTCTGTCTCCGACTTCATAGGCTACCTCCTTGCATTTTGTGTCAGCATAACTCTTCTGCCTGGACTAAGCTACCTTCACTATATCACGAATCAACTTAACCTTCTCTTCAGACTCTCTGATTAAATCTGGTCCGAACAATTGTTGGTCTCCAACATCATCCCACATCAATGGTGTCCTGCACCTCCTTCCATACAAGGCTTCGAAAGGGGCCATCTTCAAACTAGCCTGGTAGGTGTTGTTGTATGAGAACTCTACGTAAGGCAAATCATCATCCCAACTAGATCCATAATCTAGCGCACAAGCTCTCAACATGTCCTCCAAAATCGGATTGACTCTCTCAGTCTGTCCATCTGTCTGCAGATGAAAGGTTGTACTGAACTCTAGCCGGGTATCCAAAGTCTGGTGTAATTGATTCCAAAACTTTGAGGAAAACTGTGTTCCTCTATCTGATACGATGGTCCTCGGAACTCCATGCATACATACGATCCTGGTCATATATATCTTGGCCAACTTCGTGCTCGTATAAGTGGTTTTCACAGGGATAAAGTGAGCCACTTTGGTGAAGCGATCAACTACTACCCAAATGTAATCATAACCCGATCATGTTCTGGGTAATCCGGTGATGAAATCCATGCAAAGCTTATCCCACTTCCATTCGGGTATCGGCAAAGGCTGAAGCAATCCTGCTGGCTTCTGGTGCTCTGCCTTAACTCTCTCACATACATCACATACGGCTACATACTCGGCAATATCCTTCTTCATACCTGTTGTCGGTGTCAAAACCGGCGGATCTCGGGTAGGGGGTCCCGAACTGTGCGTCTAGGCCGGATGGTAACAGGAGACAAAGGACATGAAGTTTTACCCAGGTTCGGGCCCTCTTGATGGAGGTAAAACCCTACGTCCTGCTTGATTAATATTGATGATATGGGTGTTACAAGAGTAGATCTACCACGAGATTAGAGAGGCTAAACCCTAGAAGCTAGCCTATGGTATGATTGTATGTTGTGATTGTTGTCCTACGGACTAAAACCCTTCGGTTTATAAAGACACCGGAGAGGGTTAGGGTTACACAAGGTCGGTTACAAAGGAGGAGATATCCATATACGTATTGCCTAGCTTGCCTTCCATGCCAAGTAGAGTCCCATCCGGACACGAGACGAAGTCTTCAATCTTGTATCTTCATAGTCTAACAGTCCGGCCAATGGAGATAGTCCGGCTGTCCGGAGACCCCCTAATCCAGGACTCCCATAGTAGCCCCTGAACCAGGCTTCAATGACGATGAGTCCGGCGTGCAGTTGTCTTCGGCATTGCAAGGCGGGTTCCTTCTCTGAATACATCACAGAAGAATGTGAACACGAGGATAGTGTCCGACCCTGCAAAATAAGTTCCACATTTCACCGTAGAGAGAATAATGTCTTCGCAGATCTAATCCGCTAGCTTGCTTTGGCAACATGACGTTACGTCATGGCCCGGTGATCATTCGAACCGTTTCTTTTAACCAGCCCTGCACATAACGCGAGGCAGTTTTTCGACACGTCTTGTCAAAGCAGAGATCGTGTCCCCTTATTACGGGATTCTCATCAATACGGGCATGGGTAACCCAACCGCGCCATCAATTGCGGCGCTTGGGGGATAAGCGAGTTTTACCAGGCAAGTGGGGACGCTTAATTTTGTCCGTCCATATAAAGGGATAAGGATTCACCTTTCTATCCACGCCTTCTTCCTCCTCTGCTCATCCGCTCCCGCACACTCGAGCTCTAGCGCCCAAGCTCTCACTTCCATCTCAACCTTCTCCAACCATGTCCGGAGTGGGAGGCAAGTGGATGGTCTCCTCCGTCACGGAAGGAGACGTCAAGAAACTGAGGAGAGCCGGATACCTGCACGACACATCGCGCACCGGCTCCCAGATGAGGGACAGCTCATCCCCACCCCCGAGCCCCATGAGAGGGTGGTATTCCTCACCCATTTCCTCCGCGGACTAGGATTTCCCCTCCATCCCTTCGTCCAGGGGCTCATGTTTTATTACGGCCTGGATTTCCATGATCTGGCCCCAAACTTCATCCTCAACATCTCGGCGTTTATCTCATGTGCGAGGCCTTCCTCCGCATCAAGCACCACTTCGGCTTATGGCTGAAAACCATCAATGCCAAGCCGAAGGTAGTGAGCGGCCGCCAGGCGGAGTGTGGAGGCGCCATGGTGGGCAAGATGCCCAACATCACATGGCTCGAGGGCACCTTCGTGGACACCATAAAGGGGTGGCAATCGGGGTGGTTCTATATCACCGAGCCGCGCGACCCCGCATGGGTAGCGGCCCCTGAGTTTCGATCTGGCATCCCCATGCGGCTCACCTCCTGGAAAGAGAAGGGCCTGTCCTGGGGTAATTCAAAAGAGCTGACCAGACTCCAGTCATGTATTTAGAACATGGTGGACAAGAAACTAAAGCTTGTTAACATAGTCCAGGTTATGCTTGTTCGCTGGATACTCCCGTGCCAACAACGGGAGTTTACCTTGTGGGAGTTCAATCCGGCGCAGCACTGAACTCTGAACAGACTCTTCGACACGACTCATGAATATGCCTGGAGGATGTTGTTCAAGGGCGCCGCGGTCCCTCCCCCCATTACTGAGGATCGCGGATTCAGCGCGAAGCGCCACGCCAGTGCGGTAAGTTGTTTTACCTCTTACAGGATATTCGTTATATATATATAGATTGGCTCTATGCGGGATCTAAACTCCCATAATTTTGATAGGACTGGCAGAAGATGGCCAGACAGATCGACTGTCCGGCTCCCTTGCCCGAAGGCCCCGCAGACGCTCTTCCGACGAAGATGCTAACTCTGGCCCCTTATAAGGTGCCGGAGAACACCAAGAAGGCCAAGGGAGCTCGAAAGAGTTCCCGACGCTAGGCGTCGTCGGACTCACCGTTTGATGACTCTGCGGCGCACTCTTCCCCAGAAGACGAGGAAGAGGAAGAAGAGGCTCCCCCAGCGACTGGGGGAGACAAGAAAAGGAAGGCCGCCCCAACTGGGGAGGCCGAAGGGTCCAAGAAGGGAAGGATGCTCCTTCCGAACAGCTCCACCGCCGCCGACGAAAGTGAAGATGAGTGGTTGCTCAGGGGCAAGCCCCAGGGGAGATCGTAAGTGTTCAGATACCAAAGTAACCCATAGGATTCCTTTGTCGCATTGCTTTTCCTAATGCCGAACTCAATTGTACAGGCCACCCCGAGCCAATATCGAGGTATCCTCAGACGGCTCCCTGGGCTCGTCGGACATGGATAGCGATCCAGTCCCGACCGCCACCTCCCCTCATCCGGCCGACGACGCCGAGGTGCTATCCCAAGAGGCACCGGATCGAGGGGGGACAGTCCCGGAGGCGCCTCAAGGCGACCTTCCGGACTCCGGGAGCCAAGGGGACGGGGTCCCTGAGAGCTCCGAGTTCGGCCCTCAGCCGAACACCGCGCTAGACCCTCTAATGGATCCGAGCTCGGGCAGGCGGTCCCCTTCTAAGGAGGGTGAGACGCCTGTGCTGGTGACCTCTGTCCACCCAGAGGCGCCGGACACTATGCTGGAAGCGCTTCGCAGCGCTTCCATCGAGGAGGAGCACCGCACTATCATGAGTGCGGTGATCCAGAAGGTTCAGTCCGCCAAGAGCGGATTGACTGAAGCCTGTACTAGCCTTCTAACAGGCTTTGAGGTAAGTGTTAAAATGTAGTAGAAGTGTTACCGCATAGACAGTAGCCCCTGATGCTTTGTTCGGTGTTCACAAAGAAAAGCCGAACAGAGGATCAAATAATATCGCAGGAGTCTAATATAAGTATGTCAATATGCATATGCAGCCTTCACTGATGGCGTCCGCCGCACTAACTGCGGAGGTCACCGTACTGAAGGAGGCCCTCGAGGGGTCCCAGAAGGAGCTCGGCCTTGCTAAGAGGCAGCTCGAGGAAAACAAGGGTAAGTAATACCCCGTCTGTAGATAAGAAAAATGACATGATTGCTAAATGACAGGATCATTGTATGTTCGCCAAGGGCCACGACCGAGGTGGCGACCCTGAAGCAAGCGTTGTCCCAGGCCGAAGAAAAGGCGGCCCAGGAGCGCACCGAGCAAGAGAGGCACGAGGCTCGGGTGGGCGAGGTGCAGCAAGAGCTCCAGGCTCTCGTGACAAAGCACGAGGCGTTGGAGCTTGACTTGAAGACGAGAGAGTCTGAGCTTGCCGCGGCCCGTGAGAGCGCGAAGAGTGCCAAGGCCGAGGCCCAGAAGGCCCTTCAGGAGATCGACGCGATGAAGAAGATAGTGCCGGGTAAGGCTTTGTATATGCAAAGCAAGCATGTAAAGGTGCATTACTGATTACTTACCCGAATCCGGAGCTCTTCAGGAGCATTCACAGATTTGCCCTTCAGTGTGTCCGATGCCGCATTATTCTACCAGGCCGAGGACGGAAGCTTGACGGAGAAGCTGTTCTGGTCTCAGTATGCTGAGGCCGAACATCCGGTGCCAATGAGCAACCAGCTAAAGCAGATGGCCGAGCTACATAAGGCGGCCGATCAGGCCATGAAGGGCTTCATAGTCTGGCTGTGGCCTGGCGACGCCCTTCCGAATAGCTTCTTTGTCCTGGTGAGGCGGCTTGTGTATGCCTGCCCCCGGCTGGAGGTCGTCAAGCGATCCGTCTGCATTGAAGGTGCACGCCGGGCCTTTTACCATGTAAAAACGCAGTGGGTCAAGCTAGGCGCCGTGAAGCTGATCAAGGAGGGGCCACCGGAGGGCAAGGAGCACTGCCACCCCGAGATGTACTACAAGGGTGTTCGGCCGGGCGCCCGTCTTATCGCGGATGAGTGTACGTAAAATGTAATATTTGAATGAGACTTGCTCGTTTTGTCCTGTATGAAAACTTGTATCGTATTCGCTATGCAACGCTCGTGTGAATTTAAAATATTACCTTCTGTTTGGCTGTTTATCCAATCTGAGAGATGGCTAGTCCTCGGCTTCTGCCCCCATGCCATGAGTGCCGGGGTGCTCGGGATAAATCTGAGCACTCTTGTTCCCATGTTTGGGTCCTTCGAGGGAGGTGCTCAGCACAACGAACAAGGCAACCGGACTAATAATGCTTTATCACTCTCACTTAGCCATAGAATTCTATAATTTTAAATTTCGGCGAAGCCCCTCGTATTCGGAAGGCCGAATTCGGGGTGCAATACACGCCTATAAGCCGGACGGAGCCGGCCCCTCGCCCTAAGCGGCATAAGTCTTTAAGGACTCGAAAAACCTCGCCGAACAGCGACCAGTCTCTTGCCTTATCATGACAATCAGTTTTAGCTTTCTCTACTGAGGTGCTCGGCCCGGCAGAACCGGGGCACAATCGCAGTAGTTCTCCTAGCGCTACCTTTGCCGATAGAATGGAACGTAAGGTACCGAATCATAGGAGTCGGGCAAACCCAACATTTGACCAAAGACATGATTCGGAGTTGATGCATATAATGCTATAAGTTCGGGGTGCCGCACTTGTGAAAGTGTTCGGACTTTTCACGCCATATTGTGGGTACGTAAGCCCCTGGTGCATTGGTCGTACCAGAGTGTACGGTTGCTAGGCGTTATTAATGAACACATAGATATGTATATATAACAAAAATGCGATAATAGTCGTAATGTCATGTATTGTATATTGAAAAATTGCATTAAAGCAGAGTGATACAGATAGTGTAATAAGCGAAAGAGTAGGACTATGTCCCTTCCAAGGGCGAGCTGAGGAATTATATACACCTTGGAATTCCATAGTTGCCGGCCTCCTTGGTTGTTGTATCATGTGTTCGGCAATAGATCTATCGGGCAGTGTTTCCAGAGATTGAAGTCCTCAAAGAAAAAGAAAAATAACCAAACGGGAAGCCCCTGGTGCGGTTTAGGCCGCGTTTTGGGGTGTGCTGTAGTTGTGCCTCCCCCTCCCCATTTGTGCCCATGGTATTTTTAATGCGTAATTATGTACGCGCGGCATGAACAACGCCATTGGCTGGGATTGGGGTGGCCGCCGTATTGCTATGCAAGCTTAGATCGTGCTAGGCGGTTTGTTTGCCGATTACCCCGAGCGCGCTTGAAGGTGTCCGGGCATTGAAACGCCGAACTGGTAGATTGCCTTGAAAGGCTGCTTTGCGCTTCTGCTGCGAGGGTCGCGGTGTGCTCCTCTGTTCGGAGAGAGCGCTCTGTGTTTCCATTGACTGTAATAACTCCGCGAGGTCCTGGCATCTTGAGCTTGAGGTATGCATAATGTGGTACCACATTGAATCTAGCAAATGCGGTTCGTCCGAGCAGCGCATGATAACCACTGCGGAACGGGACTATATCGAAGATTAACTCTTCGCTTCGGAAGTTATCCGGGGATCCGAAGACCACTTCCAGTGTAATTGAGCCTGTGTAGTGGGCCTCTACGCCTTGAATGACGCCTTTAAAGGTCATTTTTGTGGGTTTAATCCTTGAGGGGTCTATACCCATTTTGCGCACTGTGTCCTGATAAAGCAGGTTCAGGCTGCTGCCGCCGTCCATAAGGACTCGAGTGAGGTGAAATCCGTCAATGATTGGGTCTAGGAACAGTGTGGCGAATCCGCCATGACGGATACTGGTGGGGTGGTCCCTGCGATCCAAGGTGATCGTACAGGAGGACCAAGGGTTGAACTTTGGGGCGATTGGCTCCAACGCATATACGTCCCTGAGCGCATGCTTCCGCTCCCTCTTGGGGATGTGGGTTGCGTATATCATGTTCACCGTACGCACTTGCAGGGGAAACCTCTTCTGTCCCCCAGTGTGCGGCTGCCTGGGTTCTTCCTCGTCATCGCTATGCGGCCCCTTGTCCTTGTCTTCGGCAATTAACTTGACGGCCTGCTTGAACACCCAACAAGCCCTGTTGGTGTGATTGGCTGGCTTTTCTGGGGTGCCGTGTATTTGACACGACCGATCGAGTATACCGTCCAAGCTGGACGGACCCGGCATACTTTGTTTGAATGGCTTTTTCCGCTGACCAGTTTTAGAGCCTTCGAATTCGGCATTGACTACCGTTTCCTTAGTACTTTCGCCGTTAATGCGGCGCTTATGCTTGTTGCGATGTGACCTGCTATTGCCGTCCTTGGTATCTGGGGTACCATGGTTCTTTGATATGTTATTACTGCGAGCCAACCAGCTGTCTTCACCCGCACAAAAGCGGGTCATGAGCGTCGTGAGGGCTCCCATAGATTTCGGCTTTTCCTGACCAAGGTGCCGGGCTAGCCACTCGTCTCGGATATTGTGCTTGAAAGCCGCTAAGGCCTCCGCGTCCGGACAGTCGACCATTTGATTTTTCTTTGTAAGGAACTGAGTCCAGAATTGCCTGGCCGACTCTTCTGGCTGCTGAATTATGTGGCTCAAGTCATCGACGTCTGGTGGTCGCACATAAGTGCCCTAAAAGTTGTCGAGGAATGCGGCTTCCAGATCTTCCCAATAACTAATGGAGTCCACTAGCAAGCTATTAAGCCAATGCTGCGCTGGTCCTTTGAGTTTTAGTGGGAGGTACTTGATGGCATGTAAGTCATCACCGCGGGCCATGTGGATATGGAGGTGGAAGTCCTCAATCCATACCGTGGGGTCTGTAGTGCCGTCGTGTGATTCAATGCTTACAGGTTTGAAACCTTCTGGGAATTGATGTTCCATTACTTCATCTGTGAAGCATAAGGCGTGTGCGGCGCCTCTGTATTGGGCTATATCGCGACGCAGCTCGGATGGGTCCTGCCCGCTGTGTTCGTCCCGGCTGGATTTGCTTTTACTGTATCCGGTGTGACATTTATCGTCTCGTAGAGTGGTGCGCCCTCGTGATCCATAGATCGATCTTGAATGCTTTGCTTTGTCCTCCAATATGTCTCACATGTCTGGCGTATCTCCCCATGCCTTTTTATTTGAATGGCGTTTGGGTGGAGGATGAGCTTTTGGCTGGAATGCCTCTCTATCGCGGCCACGAGGTGGCCGATCAGCCGTTTCATACGATTCTTCCTCCAGTCGGGGAAGTAACCTGCGCCTTGAATAGCTCTTGGAGGGCCACTCAAGTTTATATTGCTCGGCCGCGAGGACTTCAGTCCATTTGTCAGCTAGCAGATCTTGATCAGCTTGAAGCTACTGCTGCCTTTTCTTCAGGCTATTGGCCGTGGCCATAAGCCTGCGCTTGAAGCGCTCTTGTTCGACGGGATCCTCTGGTATGGTGAATTCATCGTCGTCGAGGCTTGCCTCGTCTTCGGAGGGGGGCATGTAATTGTCATCCTCCTCCTTTCCGCCAGCCGCTCTCTCAGGAGAGCTGGCTCCTTCATCCTCCTGCTCTAAATCTTGCTGGAGGGGATTATTGTTGTCTTCGGCGCTATCCGGAGTGTTATTATCTCCTGCACCGGTATCACCACTTTTGCTTTGGCAGAACTTAGAGCGGCGCCACTGTCGTCGACGCTTGGGTTGCTTCTTGGAGGGGTCATCCTCCGCTATCTCGTCATCGATGCCTTCATTGGGTGTATCCACCATGTATATGTCATACGACGAGGTGGCTTTCTAGTGCCCTATAGGTGCTGGTTCATGTTCGTCTCCTACATTGTCGTCCATACCGTCGATGTCTTTGGAGTCGAAGTCGAGCATGTCGGTTAAATCATCGACAGTGGCTAGAAAGTGGGTGGTGGGTGGGCGTCGAATTTCTTTGTCGTCCGCATCCCAGTCCTGTTGTCCATAATCCGGCCAGGGCTCTTCTGACAAAGAGAGAGACCTTAGTGAATTCAGAATGTCGCCGAAGGGCGAGTGCTGAAAGATATCTGCAGCAGTGAATTCGATGATCGGCGCCCACTCGGATTCGATTGGCTGGGGCGTGGATGGTTCGGGGTCCGAAAGAGAGTCCGGCACCTTGGAGTCACGGGTTGCGCAGAGGATTATGCTGGTGTTTGGCTCGATCGCCGCCGAGACTGCAGCCCCTGAGGCGATGTCTAGCCACCCGTCCTTGATTGGCGTAGTTGGCTCCGAGCTAAGGGTCGGAGTTGGCGTGGGCACAGCCTCTGGAGTACTGTCCGGTAGCAGAGCTAGGTCATGCCCCTCGAGATAGTGCGGCGCGCCCGGCTGTGGCTCAAATCTGTCGAAGATCAAGTCTCCGCGGATGTCGGCCGTGTAGTTCAAACTTCCCAATCTGACCTGATGGCCAGGGGCGTAGCTTTCAATCTGCTCTAGATGCCCAAGCAAATTAGCCCGCAGTGCAAAGCCGCCGAATACGAAGATTTGTCCTGGGAGAAAAGTCTCACCCAGGACGGCATCGCTATCGATTATAGTAAGAGCCATCAAGCCTAACAGTGACGACACGGAGGAACTCTCAATGAAAGCACCAATGTCGGTGTCAAAACCGGCGGATCTCGGGTAGGGGGTCCCGAACTGTGCGTCTAGGCCGGATGGTAATAGGAGACAAGGGACACGCAGTTTTACCCAGGTTCGGGCCCTCTTGATGGAGGTAAAACCCTACATCCTGCTTGATTGATATTGGTGATATGGGTGTTACAAGAGTAGATCTACCACGAGATCAGAGAGGCTAAACCCTAGAAGCTAGCCTATGGTATGATTGTATGTTGTGATTGTTGTCCTACAGACTAAAACCCTTCGGTTTATATAGACACCGGAGAGGGTTAGGGTTACACAAGGTCGGTTACAAAGGAGGAGATATCCATATACGTATTGCCTAGCTTGCCTTCCACGCCAAGTAGAGTCCCATCCGGACATGAGATGAATTCTTCAATCTTGTATCTTCATAGTCTAACAGTTCGGCCAATGGAGATAGTCCGGCTGTCCGGAGACACCCTAATCCAGGACTCCCACACCTGTCCACCAGAAACGTTCCTTCAAATCCAAATACATCTTGGTGTTTCCTGGGTGAATCGATTATGGCGAGTCATGAGCCTCCTGAAGTATTAACTTCCTGATCTCTGAATCATTGGTCACATAAATACGATCTTTAAACCATAATGTTTCGTGTTCATCCTCACGAAAACCTTTGGCCTTTCATTTATTCATCTTCTCCTTTATCTCCGCAATCTCCTTATCAGTCTTCTGGGCTTCTCGAATCTTTCCCAACAATGTGGACTGAACTTCCAACGCCGCAACAAAACCTCTTGAAACTATCTCCAAGCGAAGTTCTCTGAGATCGTCGGCTAACTCCTGAGGTAATCCTCCGGTTATGAGAGTATTAACATAACTCTTGCGGCTCAAAGCGTCTGCTACAACATTGGCCTTTCCTGGATGATAATGCAGCGTCATATCATAATCCTTTATGAGCTCCAACCATCTCCTCTGCCTGAGATTCAACTCCTTCTGCGTAAAAATGTACTTCAAACTCTTATGATCCGTGTATACATCACAACCGTTTCCAATAAGAAAATGTCTCTAGGTCTTGAGCGCATGTACTACGGCTGCTAACTCCAAATCATGCGTGGCATAATTCAATTCATGAGGTCGAAGCTGACATGAGGCATATGAAACAACTCTTCTGTCTTGCATAAGTACACCTCCAAGTACTTGACGAGACGCGTCGCAATATACTTGGAAATCCTCGCGTATATCCAGAAGAATTAGCGTTGGGGCTGTAACTAAATGTTTCTTCAACTCCTGAAAACTGGTCTCCCATTCCTCGGTCCATTTGAACTTGGTGTCCTTCTGTAATAACTCCGTCATGGCCTTCACGATCTTGGAAAAATTCTCAATGAATCTCCGGTAATATCCTACAAGTCCAAGAAAACTGCGTATCTCTCCTACTGAGGTGGGTGCCAACCACCCAGTGACAGACTGAACCTTGGAAGGGTCTACTGCTATACCTTCTCCTGATATAACATGTCCAAGAAATCCAACTTCCTTCAACCAAAACTCACATTTGCTAAACTTGGCATATAGCTGATGCTCCCTGAGCTTCTTGAGAACCAAGCGCAAATGTTCCTTGTGTTCTTCTTCATTCTTCGAGTATACCAATATATCATCAACGAACACCACAACAAACTTATCCAAGAACTCCATGAACTCCTTATTAATCATACTCATAAAGTAGGCAGGGGCGTTAGTCAATCCAAAAGACATGACAGTGTACTCATATAGCCCATACCTTGTGGTAAAAGTTATCTTTGGTATATCCTGTTCTCGGATCTTTAGCTGGTGGTATCCTGATCGAAGATCGATCTTGGAGAATACTTTAGCTCCCTGCAACTGGTCAAACATATTGTTGATCATCGGTAGTGGGTATTTGTTCTTGACCGTCACCTCATTCAGTGCACGATAATCCTCAACCATTCTCAAAGATACATCCTTCTTCTCAATTAAGAGCACTGGGGCTCCCCACGGTGATGAACTTGGTCGGATATAACCTTTCTCCAATAACTCCTTAATCTACTTCTTAATTTCCTCCAGATCATTTGCGGGCATCTGATACGGTCTCTTCGATATTGGTCTGGTGCCTGGTAAAAGCTCTATCAAAAACTCAATGTCTCGATCCGGTGGCATACCTGGTAGTTCCTCCGAGAATGGGTCGAGATAATCCTTCACAACTTGCACTTCCTCCTGAACAACTCCCAAAAGTGAATTTACTTGAGTCCTCCTTGGCGCATGCCTAGACACATACCTGATCCTTTGCCCTTTTGGGGTGGTGAGAAGAATTGACTTACTAGCACAATCGATATTTCCTCCATACATGGATAGCCAATCCATGCCTAGTATCACATGCAATCCTTGTGACTCCAAAATAATTAGGCCTGAGCGGAAAACATGCCTACCAATGGTCAATGGCAACTGAAAACATCCTCCGCTGTCCATATACTCCGCTCTGGGTGAGCTTACTAACATTGGTTTCTTAAGGGCTACGGTGGGCAACTTAAACTTATCTACAAATCCCCTTGATATGTATGAATGCGATGCACCAGTATCAAAAAGTACAATAGCTGTAAATGACTTAATCAAAAACTTACCAATAACTGCATCAGGCTGCTCTTCAACTTGCTCCACATTGATGTGATTCACCTGACCTTTGGTGAAGGGATTTGGTTTCTTTCCAGAGCTTCCATTGCCATTGCCATTCTTTATCTCAGGACAATCATTTGCGTAGTGTCCAGTGATAACCCACAAGTATAGGGGATCAATTGTAGCCTCTTTCGATAAGTAAGAGTGTCGAAACCAACGAGGAGCTAAAGGTAGAACAAATATTCCCTCAAGTTCTATCGACCACCGATACAACTCTACGCATGCTTAATGTTCGCGTTACCTAGAACAAGTATGAAACTAAAAGTACTTTGTAGGTCTTTTTGGATAGGTTTGCAAGATAATAAAGGCCGCATAAATAAAATGTAGGGGCTGTTTAGATAAAGAAACAATAAAGTTCATCTCCATAAGCATAATTCATATTGGCATCTTGGCCACAAGCATAGCAAACATCATCAAAAAGGGATATTTCAAGAGAATCAACGGGATCATAACAGTCATCATAGCAATCATCCTTTGGTAAGCATGAATGTAAATTAAACAATGTATGAGTTGAAGAGTAGCTCTCATTAGAAGGTGGGCCCGGGTGATCAATCCGCTCTTCCTCCTTCTGTTCTTCGCTCTCCTCCTCATCTTTTTCATCCAATGAGCTCACAATGTCATTAATTTCTTCTTCCATAGACTCCTGCAAAATATTAGTCTCTTCTTGGACAGTGGAGACTTTCTCAATAAACGCATCAATATCGGCATTGTATTCATAATTCTCATAGCAATATTTAAGGATAGCTAAATTTTCAGGTCTATAAACTGAATCATCAAATTTTTCACACTCTTTAAACAAAGATTCAATTTCATAAGCACCCATAAAAGCAACAAATTCTTCTATTTGTTCCACATCATAGTAATCATATATACCATTAGCATAAGAAGCCAAGGTTTTATCATCATTAAATTTGCATGAGAAGGGAAGGTGTGGAGCCTTCATCCTAGAGCAACAAGTATAGTCATATCTCAGCATAGTTCCCGAGCATACCAATGCAAGATATGAATTTGATCCCATAATAGTTTCCCTTTTTGAGTCAAGCGATAGTCCCTAAAGTATTCACGTTGATCCAACGTGTCTCCCATAACATAATTGAATGGGGTTTTCTCAGGATTATCAAAGTAGTACATAATCTCTTTCACATATCCAACATTGAGGGTTTTAGGAGGTTCCCCATTGTCGGTGTCAAAACTGGCGGATCTCAGGTAGGGGGTCCCGGACTGTGCATCTAGGCCAGATGGTAACAGGAGGCAAGGAACACGAAGTTTTACCCAGGTTCGGGCCCTCTTGATGGAGGTAAAACCCTAAAACCCTATGTCTTGCTTGATTAATATTGATGATATGGGTGTTACAAGAGTAGATCTACCACGAGATCAGAGAGGCTAAACCCTAGAAGCTAGCCTATGGTATGATTGTATGTTGTGATTGTTGTCCTACGGACTAAAACCCTTCGGTTTATATAGACACCGGAGAGGGTTAGGATTACACAAGGTCGGTTACAAAGGAGGAGATATCCATATATGTATTGCGTAGGTTTCCTTCCACGCCAAGTAGAGTCCCATCTTGTATCTTCATAGTCCAACAGTTTGGCCAATGGAGATAGTCCGGCTGTCCGGAGACCCCCTAATCCAGGACTCCCACAGTAGCCCCTGAACCAGGCTTCAATGACGATGAGTCCAGCGCGCAGTTGTCTTCGGCATTGCAAGGTGGGTTCCTTCTCCGAATACATCACAGAAGAATTTGAATATGAGGATAGTGTCCGACCCTGCAAATAAGTTCCACATTCCACCGTAGAGAGAATAATGTTTTCGCAGATCTAATTTGCGAGCTTGTTTCGGCAGCATGATGTTACATCATGGCCCGGCGATTATTCGAACCGTTTCTTTTAGCCAGCCCCGCACATAACGCGAGGTAGTTTTTCGACACGTCTTGTCAAAGCAGAGATCGTGTCCCCTTATTACGGGATTCTCATTAATACGGGTGTGGGTAACCCAACCGAGCCATCAATTGCGGCGCTTGGGGGATAAGCGAGTTTTACCAGGCAAGTGGGGACACTCAATTTTGTCCGCCCATATAAAGGGATAAGGATTCACCTTTCTATCCACGCCTTCTTCCTCCTCTGCTCATCCGCTCCCGCACACTCGAGCTCTAGCGCCCAAGCTCTCACTGACATCTCAACCTTCTCCAACCATATCCGGAGCGGGAGGCACGTGGATGGTCTCCTCCGTCATGGAGGGAGACGTCAAGAAACTAAGGAGAGCCGGATACTTGCATGACGACATCGCGCACCGGCTCCCAGATGAGGGACAGCTCATCCCCACCCCCAAGCCTCATGAGAGGGTGGCATTCCTCACCCATTTCCTCCGTGGACTGGGATTCCCTCTCCATCCCTTCGTCCGGGGGCTCATGTTTTATTACGGCCTGGATTTCCATGATCTGGCCCCGAACTTCATCCTCAACATCTCGGCGTTTATCGTCGTGTGCGAGGCCTTCCTCCACATCAAGCCCCAATTCGGCTTATGGCTGAAGACCTTCAATGTCAAGCCGAAGGTAGTGAGCGGCCGCCAGGCGGAGTGCGGAGGCGCCATGGTGGGCGAGATGCCCAACAACACATGGCTCGAGGGCACCTTCGTGGATACCATAAAGGGGTGGCAATCGGGGTGGTTCTATATCACCGAGCCGCGCGACCCCGCATGGGCAGCCGCCCCCGAGTTCCGATCTGGCATCCCCATGCGGCTTACGTCCTGGAAAGAGAAGGGCCTGTCCTGGGGTAATTCAAAAGAGCTGACCAAACTCCAGTCATGTATTCAGAACATGGTGGACAAGAAGCTCAAGCTTTTCAACATAGTCCAGGTTATGCTCGTCCGCCGGATACTCCCATGCCAACAATGAGAGTTTACCTTGTGGGAGTTCAATTCGGTGCAGCACCGAACTCTGAACAGGCTCTTCGATACGACTCATGAAGATGCCTGGAGGGTGCTGTTCAAGAGCGCCGAGATCCCTCCCCCCATTACAGAGAATCGCGGATTCAGCGCGAAGCACCACGCCAGTGCGGTAAGTTGTTTTACCTTTCACAGGATACTTATTTTTATATAGATTGACTCTATGCGGGATCTAAACTCCTGTAATTTTGACAGGACTGGCAGAAGATGGCCGGACAGATCGACTGTCCGGCTCCCTTGCCCGAAGGCCCCGCAGACGCTCTTCTGACGAAGATGCTGACTCCGGCCCCTTATAAGGTGTCGGAGAAGACCAAGAAGGCCAAGGGAGCTCTAAAGAGTTCCCGATGCCAGGCGTCGTTGGACTCACCGTCCGATGACTCTGCGGCGCACTCTTCCCCCGAAGACGAGGAAGAGGAAGAAGAGGCTCCCCCACCGACTAGAGGAGGCAAGAAAAGGAAGGCTGCCCCAACTGGGGAGGCCGGAGGGTCCAAGAAGGGAAGGGCTCTCCTTCCGGACGGCTCCACCGCCGCCGATGAAAGTGAAGACGAGTGGTTGCCCAGGGCGAAGCCCCAGGGGAGATCGTATGTATTCGGATACCAAAGTAACCCATAGGATTCCTTTGTCACATTGCTTTCCCTAACGCCGAACTCAATTGTGCAGGCCGCCCCGAGCCAATATCGAGGTATCCTCGGATGGCTCCCTGGGCTCGTCGGACATGGATAGCGATCCAGTCCCGACCGCCACCTCCCCTCATCCAGCCGACGACGCCGAGGTGCTGTCTCAAGAGGCACCAAATCAAGGGGGGATAGTCCCGGAGGCGCCTCAAGGCGACCTTCCGGACTCCGGGAGCCGAGGGGACGGGGTCCCCGAGAGCTCCGAGTTCGGCCCTCAGCCGAACACCACGCCGGACCCTCCAACGGTTCCGAGCTTGGGCAGGTGGTCCCCTTCTAAGGGGGGCGAGATGCCTGTGCCGGTGACCTCTGTCCATCCAGAGGCGCCGGACACTTTGTTGGAAGCGCTTCACATCGCTTCCATCGAGGAGGAGCACCGCACTATCATGAGTGCGGTGATCCAACAGGTTCAGTCCGCCAAGAGCGGATTGACTAAAGCCTGTACTAGCCTTCTAACAGGCTTCGAGGTAAGTGTTTTAAAATGTAGTAGAAATATTACCGCATAGACAGTAGCCCCTGATGTTTTGTTCGGTGTTCACAAAGAAAAGACGAACAGAGGATCAAATAATATCGCAGGAGTCTAATATAAGTATGTCAATATGCATATGCAGCCTTCACTGATGGCGTCCGCCGCACTAACTGCGGAGGTCGCTGTACTGAAGGAGGCCCTCGAGGGGTCCCAGAAAGAGCTCGACCTTGTCAAGAGGCAGCTCGAGGAGAACGAAGGTAAGTAATACCCCGTCTATATATATATATGTATATAAAAAAAGGCGCGATTGCAAAATGACAGGATCATTGTATGTTTTGCCAGGGGCCACGACTAAGGTGTCGACCCTGAAGCAAGCGCTGACCAAGGCCGAAGAAACAGCGGCCAAGGAGCGCACCGAGCGAGAGAGGCACGAGGCTCGGGTGGGCGAGGTGCAGCAAGAGCTCCAGGCTCTCGTGACGAAGCACGAGGCGTTGGAGCTTGACTTGAAGACGCGAGAGTCTGAGCTTGCCGCGGCCCGTGAGAGTGCGAAGAGTGCCAAGGCCGAGGCCCAGAAGGCCCTTCAGGAGATCGACACGATGAAGAAGATAGCGGTGGGTAAGTCTTTCTATATGCAAAGCAAGCATGTAAAGGTGTATTACCGATTACTTACCCGAATCCGGAGCTCTTCAGGAGCATTCGCAGATTTTCCCCGCAGTGTGTCCGATGCCACACGATTCTACCAGGCCGAGGATGGAAGCTCGATGGAGAAGCTGTTCTGGTCTCAGTATGCCGAGGCCGAACATCTGGTGCCAATGAGCGACCAGCTGAAGCAGATGGCCGAGCTACATAAGGCGGCCGATCAGGCCATGAGGGGCTTCATAGTCTGGTTGTGGCCTGGCGATGCCCTTCTGAACAGCTTCTTTGGCCTGGTGAGGCGGCTTGTGGATGCCTGCCCACGGCTAGAGGTCGTCAAGCGATCCGTCTGCATTGAAGGTGCACGCCGGGCCTTCGCCCGTGTAAAAACGCAGTGGGTCAAGCTAGACGCCGTGAAGCTGATCAAGGAGGGGCCGCCAGAGGGCAAGGAGCACCGCCACCATGAGATGTACTACGAGGGTGTTCTGTCGGGCGCCCATCTTATCGCGGATGAGTGTTCGCAAAATGTAATATTTGAATGAGACTTGCTCGTTTTGTCCTGTATGTATGAAAACTTGTATCGTATTCGCTATGCAACGCTTGTGTGAATTTAGAATATTACCTTATGTTTGGCTGTTTATCCAATCTGAGAGATGGCTAGTCCTCGGCTTCTGACCCCATGCCACGAGAGCCGGGGTGTTCGGGATAAACCTGAGCACTCTTGTTCCCATGTTTGGGTCCTTCGAGGGAGGTGCTCAGCACAACGAACAAGGCAACCGGACTAATAATGCTTTATCACTCTCACTTAGCCATAGAATTCTATAATTTTAAATTTCGGCGAAGCCCCTCGTATTCGGAAGGCCGAATTCGGGGCGCGATACACGCCTGTAAGCCAGACGGAGCCGGCCCCTCTCCCTAAGCAGCATAAGTCTTTAGGGACTCAAAAAACCTCGCCGAATAGCGACCAGTCTCTCGCCTTATCATGACAGTCAGTTTTAGCTTTCTCTACTGAGGTGCTCGGCCCGGCAGAACCGGGGCACAATCGCAGTAGTTCTCCTAGCGCTACCTTAGCCGATAGAGCGGAACGTAAGGTACCAAAACATAGGAGCCGGGCAAACCCAAGATTTGACCAGAGACATGATTCAGAGCTGATGCATATAATGCTATAAGTTCTGGGTGCCGCACTTGTGAAAGTGTTCGGACTTTTCACACCATATTGTGGGTATGTAAGCCCCTGGTGCATTGGCCGTACCAGAGTGTACGGTTGCTAGGCGTCATTAATGAACACATAGATATGTATATATATATAACAAAAATGCGATAATAGTCGCAATGTCATGTATTGTATATTAAAAAATTGCATTAAAGCAGAGTGATACAGATAGTGTAATAAGCAAAAGAGTAGGACTATGTCCCTTCCAAGGGCGAGCTGAGGAATTATATGAAATCTGTAATCCACCTGGGAATTCCGTAGTTGTCGGCCTCCTTGGTTGCTGTATCATGTGTTCGGCAATAGAGCTGCCACACAGTGTGTCCAGAGATTGAAGTCCTGAAAAAAGAAAAATAACCAAACGGGAAGCCCCTGGTGCGGTTTAGGCCGTGTTTTGGGGTGTGCCGTAGTTGTGCCCCCCCTCCCCACCTGTGCCCATGGTATTTTTAATGCGTAATTATGTACGCGCGACACGAACAACGCCGTTGGGCTGGGATTGGGGTGGCCGCCGTATTGCTACGCGAGCTCAGATCGCGCCAGGCGGTCTGTTTGCCGATTGCCCCGAGCGCGCTTGAAGGTGTCCGGGCTTTGAAACGCCGAACTGGTAGATTGCCTTGAGAGGCTGCTTTGCACTTCTGCTGCGAGGGCCACGGTGTGCTCCTTTGTTCGGAGAGAGCGCTCTGTGTTTCCATTGACTGTAATAACTCCGCGAGGTCCTGGCATCTTGATCTTGAGGTAAGCATAATGTGGTACCGCATTGAATCTAGCAAATGCGGTTCATCCGAGCAACGCGTGGTAACCACTATGGAACAGGACTATATCGAAGATTAACTCTTCGCTTTGGAAGTTATCCGGGGATCCGAAAACCACTTCCAGTGTAATTGAGCCAGTGCAGTGGGCCTCTACGCCTGGAATGATGCCCTTAAAGGTCGTCTTTGTGGGTTTGATCCTTGAGGTGTCTATACCTATTTTGCGCATTGTGTCCTGATAAAGCAGGTTCAGGCTGCTGCTGCCGTCCATAAGGATTCGAGTGAGGTGAAATCCGTCGATGATTGGGTCTAGGACCAGTGCGGCGAATCTGCCGTGACGGATACTAGTGGGGTGGTCCCTTCGATCGAAGGTGATCGGACAGGACGACCAAGGGTTGAACTTTGGGGCGACTGGCTCCAACGCATATACGTCCCTGAGCGCACGCTTCCGCTCCCTCTTGGGGATGTGGGTTGCATATATCATGTTCACCGTCCGCACTTGCAGGGGAAACCTCTTCTGTCCTCCAGTGTGCGGCTGCCGGGGTTCTTCCTCGTCATCGCTATGCGGCCCCTTGTCCTTGTTTTCGGCAATTAACTTGCCGGCCTGCTTAAACACCCAACAATCCCTGTTGGTGTTATTGGCTGGCTTGTCTGGGGTGCCGTGTATTTGACACGAGCGATCGAGTATACGGTCCAAGCTGGACGGACCAGGCGTACTTTGTTTGAATGGCTTTTTCCGCTGACCGGGTTTAGAGCCTTTGAATCCGGCATTGACTGCCGTATCCTTAGTACTTTCGCCGTTAATGCAGTGCTTATGCTTGTTGCGACGTGACCTGCTATTGCCGTACTTGGTATCTGAGGTACCATGAGTTCTTTGATATGTTATTACTGCGAGCCAACCAGCTGTCTTCTCCCGCACAAAAGTGGGTCATGAGCGTCATGAGGGCTGCCATAGATTTCAGCTTTTCCTGACCAAGGTGCCGGGCTAGCCACTCGTCTCGAATGTTGTGCTAGAAAGCCGCTAAGGCCTCTGCATCCGGAAAGTCGACAATTTGATTTTTCTTTGTAAGGAACCGAATCCAGAATTGCTTGGCCGACTCTTCTGGCTGCTGAATTAAGTGGCTCAAGTCATCGGCGTCTGGTGGTCGCACATAAGTGCCCTGAAAGTTGTCGAGGAATGCAGCCTCTAGATCTTCCCAACACCTAATGGAGTCCGCTGGCAAGCTATTAAGATAATGCCGCGCTGGTCCTTTAAGTTTTAGTGGGATCTACTTTATGGCATGTAAGTCATCACCGCGGGCCATGTGGATGTGGAGGAGGAAGTCCTCAATCCATACCGCGGGGTCTGTAGTGCCGTCGTATGATTCAATGTTGACAGGTTTGAAACCTTCTAGGAATTGATGTTCCATTACTTCGTCTGTGAAGCATAAGGGGTGTGCGGCGCCTCTGTATTGGGCTATATCACGACGCATCTCGAATGGGTCCTGCCCGCTGTGTTCAGCCCGGCCGAATTTGCTTTTACTGTATCCGGCGTGACGTTTATCGTCTCGTAGAGTGGTGCGCGCTCGTGATCCGTAGATCAATCTTGAATGCTTTGCTTTGTCCTCCAATATGTCTCGCAGGTCTGGCGTATCTCCCCATGCCTTTTTATTTGAATGGCGTTGGGGTGGAGGCTGAGCTTTTGGCTGGAATGCCTCTCTATCGCGGCCACGAGGTGGCCGATCAGCCGCTTCATACGCTTCTTCCTCCAGTCGGGGAAGTAACCCGCGCCTTGGATAACTCTTGGAGGGACGCTTGAGTTTATATTGCTCGGCCCCGAGGACTTCAGTCCATTTATCAGCTAGCAGATCTTGATCAGCTTGAAGCTGATGCTGCTTTTTCTTCAGGCTATTTGCCGCGGCCATAAGCCTGCGCTTGAAGCGCTCTTGTTCGATGGGATCCTCTAGTACGGTGAATTCATCGTCGACGAGGCTTGCCTCGTCTTCGGAGGGGGGCATGTAATTGTCATCCTCCTCCTCTCCGCCAGCTGCTCTCTCAACAGAGATGGCTCCTTCATCCTCCTCCTCTAAATCCTGCTGGAGGGGATTGTTGTTGTCTTCGGCGCTATCCGGAGTGTTATTATCTCCTGTGCCGGTATCACCACTTTTGCTTTGGCGGGACTTAGAGCGGCGCCGCTGATGTCGGCGCTTGGGTTGCTTCTTGGAGGGGTCATCCTCCGTTATCTCATCGCCATTGCCTTCATTGGGTGTATCCACCATGTATATGTCATACAACAAGGTCGATGTCCAGTGCCCTGTAGGTGCTGGTTCATGTTCGTCTCCTACATCGTCGTCCATACCGTCGATGTCTTCGGAGTCGAAGTCGAGCATGTTGGTTAAATCATCGACAGTGGCTACAAAGTGGGTGGTGGGTGTGCGTCGAATTTCTTCGTCGTCTGCATCCCAATCCTGTTGGCCATAATCCGGCCAGGGCCCTCCTGACAAAGAGAGAGACCTTAGTGAATTCAAAATGTCACCGAAGGGCGAGTGCTGAAAGATATCCACAGCTGTGAATTCCATGATCGGCGCCCACTCGGATTCGATTGGTAGGGGCGCGGATGGTTCAGGGTCCGGAAGAGAGTCCGGCACCTTGGAGTCACGGGTTGTGTAGAGAATTATACTAGTGTTTGGCTCGATCACCGTCGAGACTGCAGCCCCTGAGGCGGTGTCTAGCCACTCATCCTCGATTGGCGCCGTTGGCTCCGAGCTAAGGGTCGGAGCTAATGCGGGCGCGGCCTCTGGAGTATCGTCTGGTGGCGGAGCTAGGTCATACCCATGGCGACAGTGCGGCACGCCCGGCTGTGGCTCAAATCCGTCAAAGATCAAGTCCCCACGGATATTGGCCGTGTAATTCAAACTTCCAAATCTGACCTGATGGCCAGGGGCGTAGCTTTCAATCTGCTCCAGATGGCCAAGCGAATTAGCCCGCAGTGCAAAGCCGCCGAATACGAAGATCTGTCCGGGGAGAAAAGTCTCACCCTGGACCGCATCGCTATCGATGATAGTAGGAGCCATCAAGCCTAACGGCGACGACACAGAGGAACTCTCAATGAAAGCACCAATGTCGGTGTCAAAACCGGCGGATCTCGGGTAGGGGTTCCTGAACTGTGCGTCTAGGCCAGATGGTAACAGGAGGCAAGGGACACGAAGTTTAAGCCAGGTTCGGGCCCTCTTGATGGAGGTAAAACCCTACGTCCTGCTTGATTAATATTGATGCTATGGGTGTTACAAGAGTAGATCTACCACGAGATCAGAGAGGCTAAACCCTAGAAGCTAGCCTATGGTATGATTGTATGTTGTGATTGTTGTCCTACGGACTAAAACCCTTCGGTTTATATAGACACCGGAGAGGGTTAGGGTTACACAAGGTCGGTTACAAAGGAGGAGATATCCATATACGTATTGCCTAGCTTGCCTTCCACGCCAAGTAGAGTCCCATCCAGACACGAGACGAAGTCTTCAATCTTGTATCTTCATAGTCCAACAGTCCGGCCAATGGAGATAGTCCGGCTGTCCGGAGACCCCCTAATCCAGGACTCCCACACCCATCTCCATGAGTAGCATGTACACCTAATTTTTTTGGTATTTTGTTTTCCATATCCATAACTAAAGATAGAGAACAACTTAGAACAGCAAATAAAAATTACTTGGTGATAAAGCAAACAAGCTCACACGAGAATATTCACCCCACGCTATGGCTCCCCGGCAACGGCGCCATAAAAAGGTCTTGATAACCCACAAGTATAGGGAATCAATTGTAGCCTCTTTCGATAAGTAAGAGTGTCGAACCCAATGAGGAGCTAAAGGTAGAACAAATATTTCCTCAAGTTCTATCGACCACCGATACAACTCTACGCACGCTTAACGTTCGCTTTACCTAGAACAAGTATGAAACTAGAAGCACTTTGTAGGTGTTTTTGGATAGGATTGCAAGATAATGAAGACTTCATAAATAAATATTAGGGGCTGTTTAGATAAAGAAACAATAAAGTTAGTATAGCGAGTGTGGAAAAGTGGTGGTTGGAGTTGCGAAATTGTCCCTAAGCAATTGACTATGTTACTAGACCGATAGCAAGTTTTATGTGGGAGAGGCCACTGCTAGCATGTCATCCCTAACTTGGAATTCTATGCACTTATGATTGGAACTATTAGCAAGCATCCACAAACTACTAACGTTCATTAAGGTAAAACCCAACCATAGCATTAAGATATATTGGTCCCCCTTCAATCCCGTATGCATCAATTTCTATGCTAGGCTGAAGTTTCTGTCACTCTTGCCCTCCAATACATAGTCCTATCAACATACAACGAACCCTATGGTGTGATCCACGCGCGCACTCATATGATGGGCACCAAAGGATAGCAACATAACCGCAAGCAAATTAAATCAATCATAGCAATTCATCAACCATCGATAGGACAACAAAAATCTACTGAGACATCATAGGATGGCAACACATCATTGGATAATAATATGAAGCATAAAGCACCATGTTCAAGTAGAGGGTACATCGGGTTGCGGGAGAGTGGACCGCTGTAGATAGATGGGGGAAGGTGATGGAGATGTTGGTGAACATGGCGGAGGTGTTGGTGAAGATCGCGGTGATGATGATGGGCCCCGACGGCGTTCTGACACCACCGGAAGCGAGGGGGAGAGAGCCCCCCTCCTCCTTCTTCTTCCTTGACCTTCTCCCTTGATGGGAGAAGTGTTTCCCCTCTGGTCCACGGCCTCCATGGCATGGGAGGGGCGAGAGCCCCTCCGAGATTGGATCTGTCTCCCTGTCTCTCTCTGTTTCTGCGTTCTGGGATTCTGCCCTTTCACCGTTTCTTATATATCCGGAGATCCGTAACTCCGATTGGATTGAAACCTTCGCTCCAATTTTTTCTAAAAATTAGCTTTCTTGCAGCCAAAGAAGAGTAGTAACTGCCTTACGGGGGGCCCACGAGGGTGAGGGGCGCGCCCAGGGGGGTGGGGGCGCCCCCTGCCTCGTGGCTCCCTCGGGCACCGTCTCGCGAAGAGTTTCTTCCCATATTTCACATATATTCCAAAAATATTCTCCGTCCATTTTTATTCCGTTTGGACTCTATTTGATATGGATTTTCTGTGAGACAAAAAACATGCAACAAACAGGAACTGGCACTGGCACTGGATCAATATGTAAGTCCCAAAAATAGTATAAAAAGTTACCAAAAGTATATGAAAGTTGTAGAATAATGGCATGGAACAATCAAAAATTATAGATACGACGGAGACGTATCATCCAGTCTTCCTGCACTTGAAATAGGTAACGTGACTCAGATCCTTCTTGGCGGGAGTTTCTGGGTTGGAACGGCTCTGGCTGCTGTTTCCTCCATTCCCATTTCCATTCTTAGGGCCACTGTGGTTATGTGAACCTCCTCCATTGTGAGAATGGCCTCCATGGTTATGATGGGTATGTCTTCTCGACTTCGGCGTAAAACGAGGCTTCTGCTAAGCTCCAGAGTTGTACTTCCCCTGTCCATACTTCCATTTGCGGCTCTCTATCTGTTGTTGCTTGCCTTCAATCATGAGAGCCCTGTCTACCAGCTCCTAATAGTTGGTGAATGGTGCCACCATCAACTGCATACTCAGCTCATCATTCAGCCCCTCCATAAACTTCTCCTGCTTTGCGGCATCTGTGGCCACATCATCTGGGGCATATCAAGCTAACTTGCTGAACTCATCCACGTACTACGCCACAGTATCATTTCCCTTGCGTAAGTTGCGGAACTCATGCTTCTTCATACTCATAGCTCCAGCTATGACATGTGCAGTGCAGAAGGCTTGTAGAAACTGATCCCAAGTGACATTGGCCACGGGGAAAGTGGTTCTATAGTTCTCCCACCATGAGGCTGTGGGTCCATCCTGATGTGTGACAAAGCGCACCTTCTCAGCATCTGTGCAACCTGCGGTGGTCAGCTCCCTTCCAATCTTGCGGAGCTAGTCATCAGCAACAATCGGCTCGGTGCTACTAGAGAACACCGGCGGATTCAACCTTAGAAAGTGGGCTAAGTTGTCAACTAGGGGTGGTGGCGGTGGGGTAGTGTTGTTGTTGCCTTGGTTCTGGACTAGCAACTGCATCAAGGCATTCTGTTGTTGGATCAACTGAATGAGCTCTGGTGGGAAGGCGAATGCGGTGTTATGTCTTGGAGGCATCTGATAGGTTTTAGAGGGGTGAGAACAGAATAGAATGAGGTCTAAAGAGGGATTTCACTACCCATATGCACATGAGACAAACATATTCATTCCACACCACTCAATATCAAACAAGATTCATACAATCGATCTAAGCTACCTTACAGAATCTCGTGGACTATTACTATATACATGGAAGTATTCTAATGGTAACATGGTGGTCGACTAGAAATTTTGATCGGTGGAAGACTCCATAATATCTGCTCCAGCTTCGTCTTCATAATCATCATCGCTGTCGAGGTCAGAGTCTGTGTCGTCTAGTATGATGTAATATTTTGAACGAATGTCCACTCCAGGTTCAGGATCCCCCATGAATATTCTTAGCTTCTTCTTCAGGTATTCATTCTGCTCCAGTAGTACAACAATTTCTTCTTCATATCCATCGCATGTAGATTTGAGTTCCTCTTCTAGCTCCATGTTACGGGTCACCACTTTCTTCGTGTCTATCATGTTGGCGCACATCTGGTTCTCATAACACCGAATGTGTTGGTTCAACTCCTGTATGTAGGCTGCAATGGATTTATCCTTCCTGGTGTGAATCATATCCCATTGCTCATCTCGGCATCCACATATCTGGTAGATGGTGTCCTTAAGATCCTGATTGTACACTTCGCCTATGCGTCCAATGGTGATGTGGGCGGCCATGCTCTTTCCTAAACTCCAGGTTGGTGCATCAAAGGAAAACTTGATGGGCTTGGTAACTGGTGTAAAAGTCCTTCCTGGAACACGAACTTGAATTGTCCAGCGCTCCTCTTCTAGTAAAGTGGCGGTGTAGGCTCCAGTGAAGCTTGGTATGCCGATGTTCAAGTATCTAGTGACTTCCTTCAAGTGTCGTCCGAAAGGGGTGTCGTCATCCGGTTGAGTGAACTTGTTCCTTGGGTCCGCCATCTATAGAGTAGAAATGGAGAAGAGTTAGAAATGAGTAGAGTAGAGTATCCCGTGGCTTTTCCTAGTGGTCGCATCGTATAGGCAGCGTGTGCTCTGATACCATCTTGTAGCGACCCGATCCCAATGGACCGTAGTCTTTGTGCTTAAGTGTCATCCCTGGATCAGTATTGCTGACACATACAGTACTCGAGGATTTATTGCAGAGTTCAATCACACACTTATTACATCGAGTGTCTCAAATAGAGTACTTATTACAACAATATGGCTAAAGGCCATCTAAATAAGATAACTGTGGAAGCTTCGAAGATAAATGAGTCCATCCAACTCCACAGCAAAACTGAGTGCATGACAATGACTTATCACACCTTACTCTTCATCTGAAAACTCTGCAACATGATACGTTGCAGCCGTGTAGGTCAGCACATGGAATATGCTGGCAAGATAACACTATAGAGCAATGAACAAATAACAGCTATCACTACATGCATATTTGGCTGGTGGAGGCTCTATGGTTATCATTTGCGTAAAGCTATTTTTTCGTAAAACAAAGGATTAGATTTTATTTAACTACAAAGTTTATGTCATTATTATTATTGAGAAGGTACCCCCAACTCAATCCCAATATAATGATAATAACCCAACAAATTCATCTAAGTAAAGTGATGAGATCAAGCAATAATTCAAGTACCAGATACTCAAGATGTCCATAGCCGGGGACACGGCTAACCATGATTAGTTTATACACTCTGCAGAGGTTTGCGCACTTTTCCCCACAAGATTAGATGTCCTCCGTTGTATTTCTCGCACTGCGTGATGTTTGAGAAACAGATGATCAAGACACAGTCTTTCCGAAGAGGTCCCCTTAACCGATAGATAGGCCGGCACACCTACAATCCCCTACATCTGCTAGCCCATCACGGAAAGGATTCCCACAACTTACTCAACTATGCCAGAGCCCATAATGGCATGTGGCTACACACAGAAGTTTCTAGCATGAATAATATTATGATCCCTTTGAGCCTGGGTGGCATTCCATAGTATGATCACACGGGTACCCCGGGATCTCCTAGGACAACACTGGATTCCCTAGGTGCCCAAAATCAATCCGCCCATATGTGTATTAAAGTATCCACCTTAAGTTTCCCTGAGTTAAATATAATTCTCACAACTTTCATGAATCTCACATACCAATCCACGTCTACGAGCATAGCAAAGTAGTATAAGCATAACGTATAATACCCGGGGTTTGATATCAGACAATAGGTTCCTACCTCAACAACTACTTCCCGCACCCACATGTTATCAAAACCTACTCATGCAATGTTTGAGGGTTGAAACTAATGCATAAAACTAGCTAATAAAGGGATATGATCAAAGTGTTACTTGCCTTGCTGACAATCGGAAAACCCTAGAGATTCGTAGTAGCAAGCCTCGCACTCCGGAAACTCTATCATGAACAAACAATAGTATACATAAGCACTCAATCATAAGATGCAAAGGTAAAAACCAAAAGAAAAGATCTAAACAAAAATTTCAAGTGAAGGTCTTCGATTTGCAAAAAGAATCAATTGAATCAGAGTTACGAAACACAAACTATGGTTAAAAGAAGTTCAAATTCAAATCTTCTTGAAACCAAATTTTAAATTTTCAAAATCATGTTCAAGTTGTTTAGCTAGACAGAGGGGAACAAGAAGAAGATTTTGGCATTGGTTTCAGTGGATTTGGATAAACGAGCAAAAAATAGTGAGGATTTAAATATCAGGGACTAATCTATAAGAAAACTAATCGTGGATAGGTCCCCGGCCGAAAATAAACTGAAAAGGAAAAATCTATCGGACAAACGTCCGCTAACAGAGACTAACGAACGAATTCGTTCGTTAACAAAACTAAACGGGCGAACGCTCACTAAATAACTTAACCTAATAAATAAACCGATCTAACAAATAAAACCGAACTAAATAAAAACCGGGGCGGGTTTTAGCGGTTATACCAGTTCGGGAAAAAAAACCGGCGGCGGCGGCAAACTCCAGCAGGGTTCCGGTGACGTGGGGCGGCAGCGGGGTGGTGCGGCGGCGACAGCGCGGACTGGCGCGGCGGCGGCGACGGCAGCGCGACAACGACGGTGTTGCGGCAGCGGCGAGCGGCGGCGCGGCGCTGGCGGTGACGTCTCGGGGCGGCGGTGACTTGGGAGGAGGAGGGGTGGCGGGGTCAGCTTATAAAGTAAGGGGGTCGTTGGTCGAGTTGGGGAGGGGGTCAGCGGCGGCGGCTCCGACCCGAACTCCTAGCCGGAGTCCGGCGAGGGCACGGGCGGCGGCGCGAGCGGGGAAGGTGGTCGGCGGGGCTGGGCCGGCCCAGTCGGCACACGCGATTTTTTAAAATAATAATTTGATGCAAAAAATTTCCAAAATAAAATAAAATAAAAATCTTAAAATCCCAAAAGTAATTTTCACGGTCCTCTCCTAATATTTAGGACAAAGTGAACATTTTTCTGGGCTAAATGCAATTTTTAAAAATGCATATTTTCCCTAATTTAACCGAATAAAAACTCAAATTAAATTTCCATTATTTCCTCACTGTTTTGAAGAAGTCATATTATCTTCTCTCATTATTTTATTTATTTTGAAATAATTGGAAAAATAATTTCGAATAAAGATCACCTTGATCCAAATTACCAATTTCGAAAATTCAAAAAATGAAATTTTATGAAAACCTCCAACTCTCTCAAATGGTCTTTGAGTTGCTTAAGGTCTCTAGGATCAAAATGTCAAAATAAACCAAATTCAATGATGATCAAATTATGGATGCATATGATGACCTAATGATTAACATCCAAATTGAAAATTGTGATGTTACACGTAAACGGAGAAATCATCCTTGAAAACCTCAATTCATAAAAATCAGATAATATAGCAGTCATATATCTTTGAAAGGTAGCGGGTGCATTGCATAAACCAAAAGGCATACGTCTATAAGCAAAGGTACCGAAAGGGCATGTAAAAGTGGTCTTCTCCTGATCATCTTTCGACAAAGGTATTTGAGAAAAACCAGAATAACCATCTAGAAAGCAAAAATGTGTATGTTTGGACAGTCTTTCTAGCATTTGATCAATAAAAGGTAGAGGGTAATAATCTTTTCTAGTAGCTTTATTCAATTTAAGGAAGTCAATTACCATTCTATAACCTGTAACAATTCTTTGTGGGATCAATTCATTCTTATCATTAGGAACAACAGTAATACCTCCCCCCTTAGGGACACAATGAACATGACTTAACCATTTACTATTAGCAATAGAATAAATTATACCTGCCCATAAGCTTTAGTATTTCATTTCTTACCACTTCTTTCATCTTAGGATTTAACCGTCATTGATGATCAACAACTGGTTTAGCATCATTCTCCAATTTAATTTTGTGCTGGCATAGAGTGGGACTAATGCCCTTAAGATCATCAAGAGTATATCCAATTGCGGCCCGGTGCTTCCTCAGAGTTTTCAATAATTTCTTTTCTTCATTCTCTGAAAGGTTAGCATTAATAATAACAGGATATATCTTCTTTTCATCAAGATAAGCATATTTCAGAGTATCAGGTAATTGTTTAAGCTCAAACACAGGATCACCCTTGGGTGGAGGAGAATCCCCAAGGATTTCAAAAGGAAAATTGTCTTTCAAAATAGGCCCTTGATTAAAGAATACTTCATCTATTTCCCTTCTTTCATTCTTAAACATATCATTTTCATGGTCTAGCAAATATTGTTCTAAAGGATCAGTAGGAGGCATGGCAATAGAAGCAATACCAATAATTTCATCCTTACTAGGCAATTCTTTATCATGGGGTTGTCTTCGAAATTTAGAGAAATTTAAATCATGAGACATATCCCCTAAACCAACAGTAACAATATCTTTCTCGGAATCTATCTTAGCATTAATAGTATTCAAGAAAGGTCTACCAAATATGATAGGAGAAAAATTATCTTGTGTGGAAGCAAGAACAAGAAAATCGGTAGGGCATTTTATTTTCCAACACAGGACTTCAACATCTCTTACAATCCCAATTGGTGATATAGTATCTCTGTTGGTAAGCTTAATAGTAACATCAATATCTTCTATCTCAGCAGGTGCAATATCATTCATAATTTCTTCATACAAGGTATAAGGAATTGCACTCACACTAGCACCCACATCACATAAGCCATGATAACAATGATCTCCTATTTTAACAGAAACAACAGGCGTGCCAACAACAGGTGTTTATCTTTAATATCAGGTTTAGCAATCCTAGCAGCTTCTTCATAGAAATAAATAACATGCCCATCAATATTATCAACCAAGAGATCTTTAACCATAGCAATACTAGGTTCAACTTTAATTTGCTCAGGGGGTGTAGGTGTTCTAGTATAACTCTTACGAACCACAGTTTAAGCTTTAGCATGATCCTTTATTCTAACAGGAAAAGGTGGTCTCTCAATATAAGCAGTAGGAACAATAGGATCAACATTATAAGTAATAGTTTCTTCTTCAACTTTAATAGGTTCTACTACTTTAACTTCAATGGGAGGATGGTATTTAAACCACTTCTCCTTAGGGAGATCAACATGATTAGCAAAGGATTCATAGAAAGAAGCTACTATCTTAGAGTCAAGTCCATATTTAGTGCTAAAATCATGAAAAACATTGGTATCCATAAAAGATTTAACACAATCAAAATTAAGATTTATACCTGACTCCTTACCTTCATCGAGTTAACAATCTTTAGAATTGCGTTTAATTCTTTCCAATAAATCCCATTTGAATTCAATATCCTTCTTCATAAAAGAACCGGTACAGGAAGTATCGAGCATGGATCGATCATTATGAGAAAGGCGAGCATAAAAATTCTGAATAATAGTTTCTCTTGAGAGCTCATGATTGGGGCATGAATATAACATTGAATTAAGCCTCCCCCAAGCTTGAGCGATACTTTCTCCTTCACGAGGCCAAAAATTATATATATAATTCCAATCACGATGAACTAGATGCATAGGATAAAACTTCTGATGATATTCCAATTTCAATCCATTGTAGTTCCATGATCCAATGTCATCACATAGCCTATACCATGTAAATGCCTTTCCCTTCAAAGATAAAGGGTAGACTTTCTTCTTGACAACATCCTCGGGCATACCTGCAAGCTTAAATAATCCACAAACTTCATCGACATAGATTAGGTGCATATCGGGATGTAATGTTCCATCTCATGCATAAGGATTAGCTAGCAGTTTGTCTATCATACCCAAAGGAATTTTGTAATAAATATTTTTAGTAGGTGCAGTAGGTTGAGGAGTAACTCTTTGCTCTTCCGGTCGAGGTGAACATACCCCGAACAAGCCCCTCAAAGGATTATTTTCCATAGTAACAAGTGACAGTAAATTTTAGCACACTATGTAAATGTTTCCTTACTAAATTCCACTTACCAAAGGCGCTTCACTCCTCGGCAACGGCACCAGAAAAGAGTCTTGATGACCCACAACTATAGGGGATCTATCGTAGTCCTTTCGATAAGTAAGAGTGTTGAACCCAATGAGGAGTGGAAGGAAATGACAAGTGGTTTTTAGCAAGGTATTCTCTTCAAGCACTGAAATTATCGGTAACAGATAGTTGTGTGATAAGATAATTCATAACGGGTAACAAGTAACAAAAGTATTGTCAAGGTAGTTTTCATCATGCTCATCAGATTCGCGTTCATTACTTTGATAATTTGATATGTGGGTGGACCGGTGCTTGGGTGCTGCCCTTCCTTGGACAAGCCTCCCACTTATGATTAACCCCTCTCGCAAGCATCCGCAACTACGAAAGAAGAATTAAGGTAAACCAAACCATAGCATGAAACATATGGATCCAAATCGGCCCCTTACGAAGAAACGCATAAACTAGGGTTTAAGCTTCTGTCACTCTAGCAACCTATCATCTACTTATTACTTCCCAATGCCTTCACCTAGGCCCAAATAATGGTGAAGTGTCATGTAGTCGACGTTCACATGACACCACTAGAGGAAAGACAACATACATCTCATCAAAATATCGAACGAATACCAAATTCACATGATTACTTATAACAAGATGTCTCCCATGTCCTCAGGAACAAACGTAACTACTCACAAAGCATACTCATACTCATAATCAGAGGAGTATTAATCATCATTAAGGATCTGAACATATGATCTTCCACCGAATAATCATCATTAAGGAGTAATCTACACTACTAGCAACCCATGGGTACCACTCTGAGGTTTTGGGACCAAGATCAAATACACGAGATGAACTAGGGTTTGAGAGGAGATGGTGCAGGCGAAGATGTTGATGGAGATTGACCCCCTCTCGATCAGAGGATCGTTGGTGGTGACGATGGCTTCGATTTCCACCTCCGGGAGGGATGTTTCCCCGACAGAACAGCTCCGCCGGAGCCCTAGATTGGTTCTGCCCAGGTTCCACCTCAAGACGGCGGCGCTTCGTCCCGAAAGCTTCCTTCTGATTTTTTTCCAGGTCAAAACACACCATATAGAACAAGATGGGCTTCGAAGGCCTGTCAGGGGGGGCACAAGGACGAGGCGCGCGCCCTCCACCCTTGTGGCTGGCTGGTGGCCCCCCTCTGGTGCTTTCTTTGCCCAATATTTTTTATATATTTCAAAAATATTCTTCGTGAAGTTTCAGGACTTTTGGAGCTGTGCAGAATAGGTCTCCAATATTTGCTCCTTTTCCTGTTCAGAATTCTAACTACCGGCATTCTCCCTCTTCATGTAAACCTAATAAAATAAGAGAGAAAAGGCATAAGTAGTTTGATATAATGTGTAATAACAGCCCATAATGCAATAAATATTGATATAAATGTTGGAAATATGCCCTTGAGGTAATAATAAAGTGGTTATTATTATATTTCCTTGTTCATGCTATAATTGTATTAACCGGAAACCGTAATACATGTGTGAGTACATAGATCGTAATATGTCCCTAGTAAGCCTCTAGTTAACTACCTCGTTGATCAATAGATGGTCATGGTTTCCTGGCCATGGACATTGGATGTCGTTGATAACGGGATCACATCATTAGGAGAATGATGTGATGGACAAGACCCAATCCTGAGCATAGCACAAGATCGTGTAGTTCGTTTGCTAAAGGCTTTTCTAATGTCAAGTATCATTTCCTTAGACCATGAGATTGTGCAACTCCCGGATACCGTAGGAATGCTTTGGATGTACCAAATGTCACAACGTAACTGGTTGACTATAAAGGTGCACTACAGGTATCTCCGAAAGTATCTGTTGGATTGGCACGAATCGAGACTGGGATTTGTCACTCCGTATGATGGAGAGGTATCTCTGGGCCCGCTCGGTAATGCATCATCATAACGAGCTCAATGTGACTAAGGAGTTAGCCACGTGATCATGCGTTACGGAACGAGTAAAGAGACTTGCCGGAAACGAGATTGAATGAGGTATAGAGATACCGACGATCGAATCTCGGGCAAGTAACCTACCGATGGACAAAGGGAATTGTATACGGGATCAATTGAATCCCCGACAGCGTGGTTCATCCGATGAGATCATCGTGGAACATGTGGGAGCCAACATGGGTATCTAGATCCCGCTGTTGGTTATTGGCCGAGAGATGTCTTGGTCATGTCTGCATGGTTCCCGAACCTGTAGGGTCTACACACTTAAGGTTTGGTGACACTAGAGTTGTTATGGGAAATAGTATGTGGTTACCGAAGGTTATTTGGAGTCCCGGATGAGATCCCAGACGTCATGAGGAGTTCCATAATGGTCTGGAGGTGAAGAATTATATATGGGAAGTCCAGTTTCAGTCGCCGGAATAATTTCGGGGGTTATCGTTATTGTACCGGGACCACCGAAAGGTGTCCGGGGGTCCACCGGGTGGGGCCACCTGCCTCGATGGGTCAAGTGGGCTGAACAAAGGTGGGAACCAGCCCCTGGTGGGCCGGTGCGCTCCCCCAAGGGTACAAGGCGCCTAGGGTTGAAAACCCTAAGGGGTGGGGGCGCCTCCCACCTAACTTGGGGGGGCAAGTCCCCCCGTTGGCCGCCGCCCCCCTTCTAGATGCATCAAGGGGGGGCGGCCCCCTCTCCCTTCACCCTATAAATAGAGGGGGGGGGTGGGAGGGCAGCTGCACCCTTCCCCTGGCGCAGCCCTCCCCCTCTCCAACACCTCCTGCTCTGTAGTGCTTGTCGAAGCCCTGCCGGAGAACCACGAGCTCCATCACCACCATGCCGTCGTGCTGCCGGAGTTCTCCCTCAACTTCTCCTATCCCCTTGCTGGATCAAGGAGGGGACGTCCCCGGGTTCTATGTGTGTTGAACGCGGAGGCGCCGTCCGTTCGGCGCTTGATCGGATCTTCCGCGATTTGAATCGCCGCGAGTACGACTCCATCAACCGCGTTCTTGTAACGCTTGCGCTTAGCGACCTTCAAGGGTATGAATATGCACTCCCTCTCTCTCGTTGCTAGCATCTCCTAGATTGATCTTGGTGACACATAGGAAAATTTTGAATTATTACTACGTTCCCCAACATTGGCATCATGATCTAGGTCTATGCGTAGATTCTATGCACGAGTAGAATAGAAAGTAGTTGTGGGTGATGATTTGTTCAATTTGCTTACCTTTACTAGTCTTATCTTGATTCGGCGAAATTGTGGGATGAAGCGGCCCGGACCGACCTTACACGTACGCTTACGTGAGACTGGTTCCACCGACTGACATGCACTTGATGCATAAGGTGGCTAGCGGGTGTCTGTCTCTCCCACTTTAGTCGGATCGGATTCAATGAAAGGGTCCTTATGAAGGGTAAATAGCAATTGGCATATCACCGTTGTGGTTTTTACGTACGTAAGAAACTTTCTTGCTAGAAACCCATAGCAGCCACGTAAAACATGCAACAACAATTTGAGGACGTCTAACTTGTTTTTGCAGGGTATGCTATGTGATGTGATATGGCAAAAGGATGTGATGAATGATATATGTGGTGTATGAGATTGATCATGTTCTTGTAATAGGAATCACGACTTGCATGTCGGTGAGTATGACAACCGGCAGGAGCCATAGGAGTTGTCTTAATTTATTGTATGACATGCATGTCAATGAAAACACCATGTAATTACTTTACTTTATTTCTAACCGTTAGCCATAGTAGTAGAAGTAATAGTTCGCGAGACAACTTCATGAAGACACGATGATGGAGATCATGGTGTCATGCCAGTGATGATGGTGATCATGCCGCGCCTCGAATATGGAGATCAAAGGCGCAAGATGATATTGGCCATATCATGTCACTTTATGATTTGCATGTGATGTTTGTCATGTTTACATCTTATTTGCTTAGAACGACGGTAGCATAAATAAGATGATCCCTCACTAAAATTTCAAGAAAAGTGTTCCCCCTAACTATGTACCATTGCGAAGGTTTGTTGTTTTGAAGCACCACGTGATGATTGAGTGTGATAGATTCTAACGTTTGCATACAATGGATGTAAGCCAGATTTACACATGCAAAATACTTAGGTTGACTTGACGAGCCTAGCATGTACAGACATGGCCTCGGAACACGAGAGACCGAAAGGTCGAACATGAGTCGTATAGTAGATATGATCAACATGGAGATGTTCACCATTGATGACTAGTCCGTCTCACGTGATGATCGGACACGGCCTAGTCGATTTGGATCATGTATCACTTAGATGACTAGAGGGATGTCTATCTGAGTGGGAGTTCATTAAATAATTTGATTAGATGAACTTAATTATCATGAACATAGTCTAAAATGTATTTACAATATGTCTTGTAGATCAAATGACCCACGCTAATGTTGCCCTCAACTTCAACGCGTTCCTAGAGAAAACCAAGTTGAAAGACGATGGTAGCAACTATACGGATTGGGTCCGTAACTTGAGGATCATCCTCATAGCTGCCAAGAAAGCATATGTCCTTGAAGCACTGCTAGGTGACGCACCCATTTTCCCAACAACTCAAGATGTTATGAACGCCTCGTAGTCGTGTAGTGATGATTACTCCCTGGTTCAGTGCGGCATGCTTTAAAGCTTAGAACCGGGGCTCCAAAAGCATTTTGAGCAGCACAGAGCATATGAGATGTTCCAAGAGCTGAAAATGGTTTTCCAAGCTCATGCCCGGGTCGAGAGATATGAAGTCTCTGACAAGTTCTACAGTTGTAAGATGGAGGAAAACAGTTCTGTCAGCGAGCATATACTCAAAATGTCTGGGTTGCACAACCGCTTGTCTTAGCTGGGAGTTAATCTTCCAGATGACTCGGTCATTGACATGATCCTCTAGTCGCTTCCACCTAGCTACAAGATCTTTGTCATGAACTACAATATGCAAGCGATGGAGAAGTCCATTCCTGAGTTATATTCAATGTTGAAATCAGCGGAGGTGGAAATCAAAAAGGAACATCAAGTGTTGATGGTGAATAAAACCATTCATTTCAAGAAAGGCAAGGGAAAGAACTTCAAGAAGGACGGCAAGGGAGTTGCCTTGCCCGGTAAATCAGTTGCCGGCAAGAAGCCAAAGAATAGACCCAAGCCCGAGACTCATTGCTTTTATTGCAAGGGAAATGGTCACTAGAAGCGAAACTGCCCCAAGTACTTAGCAGATAAGAAGGCCGGCAACGCCAAAGGTATATGTGATATACATGTTATTGATGTGTACCTTACTAGCGCTTGTAGTAGCTCCTGGGTATTTGATACTGGTGTAGTTGCTCATATTTGTAACTCAAAACAGGAGCTGCGGAATAAGCGGGGACTGGCGAAGGAAAAGGTGACGATGCACGTCGGGAATGGTTCCATGGTCGATGTGATCATCGTCGGCACACTACCTCTACATCTACCCACAGGATTAGTTTTAAACCTCAATAACTGTTATTTAGTGCCAGCTTTGAGCATGAACATTGTATCTGGATCTCATTTAATGTGAGATGGCTACTCATTTAAATCCGAAAATAATGGTTGTTCCATTTATATGAGAGATATGTTTTATGGTCATGCCCCGCTGGTCAATGGTTTATTTTTGTTTAATCTCGAACGTGATGTTACACATATTCATAGTGTGAATGCCAAAAGATGTAAGGTTGATAATGATAGTCCCACATACTTGTGGCACTGCCGCCTTGGTCACATTGGTGTCAAATGCATGAAGAAACTCAATGCAGATGGACTTTTGGAGTCTCTTGACTATGAATCATTTGACACGTGCGAACCATGCCTCATGGGCAAAATGACCAAGACTCCGTTCTCTGGAACAATGGAGTGAGCAACCAACTTATTGGAAATCATACATACTGAAGTGTGCAGTCCAATGAGCGTTGATGCTCGTGGTGGCTATCGTTATGTTCTCACCCTCATTGATGACTTAAGTAGATATGGGTATGTATACTTAATGAAACACAAGTCTGAGACCTTTGAAAAGTTCAAGGAATTTCAGAGTGAGGCAGAGAATCAATGTGACAGGAAAATAAAGTTCTTACGATCAGATTGTGGAGGAGAATACTTGAGTCACGAGTTTGGCACACACCTAAGGAAATGTGGAATTGTTTCACAACTCACGCCGCCTGGAACACATCAGCGAAATGGTGTGTCCGAACGTCGTAATCGCACTCTATTGGATATGGTTTGATCTATGATGTCTCTTACCGATCTACCGCTATTATTTTGGGGTTATGCTTTAGAGACTGCCGCATTCACTTTAAATAGGGCTCCATCGAAATCTGTTGAGACGACACCGTATGAATTATGGTTTGGAAACAAACCTAAGCTATCGTTTCTGAAAGGTTGGGGATGCGATGCTTATGTCAAGAAACTTCAACCTGAAAAGCTCGAACCCAAGTCGGAAAATGCGTCTTCATAGGATACCGTAAGGAAACTATTGGGTATAACTTCTACCTCAGATCCGAAGGCAAGATCTTTGCTGCCAAGAATGGATCCTTTCTAGAGAAAGAGTTTCTCTTGAAAGAAGTAAGTGGGAGGAAAGTAGAACTTGATGAGGTACTGCCTCTTGAACCGAAGAGTAGCGCAGCTCAGGAAGATGTTTTTGTGGTTCCTGCACCGACTAGAGAAGAAGTTAATGATGATGATCATGAAACTTCGGATCAAGTTTCTATTGAACTTCGTAGGTCCACAAGGACACGTTCCGCACCAGAGTGGTACGGCAACCCTGTCCTAGAAATCATGTTGCTAGACAACGGTGAACCTTCAAACTATGAAGAAGCGATGGCGGGCCCGGATTCCAACAAATGGCTCGAAGCCATGAAATCCGAGATAGGATCCATGTAGGAAAACGAAGTATGGACTTTGACACACTTGCCCGATGATCGGCAAGCGATAGAGAATAAATGGATCTTTAAGAAGAGGACTGACGTGGATGGTAGTGTGACCATCTATAAGGCTCGGCTTGTCGCTAAGGGTTATCGACAAGTTCAAGGGGTTGACTATGATGAGACCTTCTCACCCATAGCAAAGCTGAAGTCCGTCCGAATCATGTTAGCAATTGCCGCATTCTATGATTATGAGATATGGCAAATGGACATCAAAACGGCATTCCTTAATGGTTCCCTTAAGGAAGAATTATATATGATGCAACTAGAAGGTTTTGTCGACCCTAAGAATGCTGACAAGGTATGCAAGCTCCAGCGCTCCATTTATGGGCTGGTGCAAGCATCTCGGAGTTGGAACATTCACTTTGATGAAATTATCAAAGCATTTGGGTTTATGCAGACTTATAGAGAAGTATGTGTTTACAAGAAAGTGAGTGGGAGCTCTGTAGCATTTCTCATATTATATGTGGATGACATACTATTGATTGGAAATGATATAGAACTTTTGGAAAGCATAAAGGCCTACTTGAATAAGTGTTTTTCAATGAAGGACCTTCGAGAAGCTGCTTACATATTAGGCATCAAGATCTATAGAGATAGATCGAGATGCCTCATTGGTCTTTCGCAAAGCACATACCTTGACAAGATATTGAAGAAGTTCAATATGGATCAGTCCAAGAAGGGGTTCTTGCATGTATTGCAAGGTGTGAGATTGAGCATGGCTCAATGCCCGACCTCGGCAGAAGACAGAGAAAAGATGAGTGTCATCCCCTATGCCTCAGCCATAGGGTCTATTATGTATGCCATGCTGTGTACCAGACCTGATGTGATCCTTGCCGTAAGTTTGGTAGGGAGGTACCAAAGTGATCTCGGTATGGAACACTGGACAACGGTCAAGAATATCCTGAAGTACCTGAAAAGGACTAAGGATATGTTTCTCGTTTATGGAGGTTACGAAGAGCTCGTCGTAAAGGGTTACATCGATGCTAGCTTCGACACAGATCTGGATGACTCCAAGTCACAAACCGGATATATGTATATTTTGAATGGTGGGGCAGTCAGCTGGTGCAGTTGCAAGCAAAGCATCATGGCGGGATCTACATGTGAAGCAGAGTACATAGCTGCCTCGGAGGCAGCACAGGAAGCAGTCTGGATGAAGGAGTTCATCACCACCTAGGAGTCATTCCCAATGCGTCGGGCCCGATGACTCTCTTCTTTGACAACACTGGAGCTATTCCCTTGCCAAGGAGCCCAGGTTTCACCAGAAGACCAGGCATATCAAGCGTCGCTTCAACTCCATTCGTGAATATATTCAAGATGGAGACATAGATATTTGTAAAGTGCATACGGATCTGAATGTCGCAGATCCTAAACCTCTACCACGAGCAAAACATGATCAACACCAGAACTCTATGGGTGTTCGATTCATCACAATGTAGCTAGATTATTGACTCTAGTGCAAGTGGGAGACGGTTGGGAATATGCCCTAGAGGCAATAATAAAGTGGTTATTATTATCTTTCCTTGTTCATAATAATTGTCTATTGTTCATGCTATAATTGTATTAACCGGAAACCGTAATACGTGTGTGAATACATAGATCGTAATATGTCCCTAGTAAGCCTCTAGTTAACTAGCTCGTTGATCAATAGATGGTCATGGTTTCCTGACCATGGACACTGAATGTCGTTGATAACGGGATCACATCATTAGGAGAATGATGTGATGGACAAGACCCAATCCTAAGCATAGCACAAGATCGTGTAGTTCGTTTGCTAAAGGCTTTTCTAATGTCAAGTATCATTTCATTAGGCCATGAGATTGTGCAACTCTAGGATACCATAGGAATGCTTTGGGTGTATCAAACGTCACAACGTATCTGGGTGACTATAAAGGTGCACTACAGGTATCTCTGAAAGTGTCTGTTGGGGTGGCACGAATCAAGACAGGGATTTGTCACTCCGTATGATGAAGAGGTATCTCTGGGCCCAGTCGGTAATGCATCATCATAATGAGCTCAATGTGACTAAGGAGTTAGCCACAGGATCATGCGTTACGGAATGAGTAAAGAGACTAGTCGGTAACGAGATTGAATGGGGTATAGAGATACTGTAGGATCGAAAGTATGTCTAGAGGGGGGGGGTGATTAGACTACTTGACCAAATAAAAATCTAGCCTTTTCCCAATTTTAGTTCTTGGCAGAATTTAGCAACTTAGCACAAACAAGTAATCAACCTACACATGCAATTCTAAGAGTATAGCAGCGGAATGTAAAACAATTGCATATGAAGGTAAAGGGAGGAGTTTGAGGGAGCAAACACAATGTTGACACGAAGATTTTTAGCGTGATTCCGATAGGTGGTGCTATCGTACATCCACGTTGATGGAGACTTCAACCCACGAAGTGTAACGGTTGCACGAGTCCACGGAGGGCTCCACCCACGAAGGGTCCATGAAGAAGCAACCTTGTCTATCCCACCATGGTCGTCGCCCACGAAGGACTTGCGTCACTAGGGTAGATCTTCACAAAGTAGGCAATCTCCTTGCCCTTACAAACTCCTTGGTTCAACTCCACAATCTTGTCAGAGGCTCCCAAGTGACACCTAGCCAATCCAGGAGACACCACTCTCCAAGAAGTAACAAACGGTGTGTTGATGATGAACTCCTTGCTCTTGTGCTTCAAATGATAGTCTCCCAACACTCAACTCTCTCTCATAGGATTGAATTTGATAGAAATAGGATTTGAGTGGAAAGCAACTTGGGAAAGGCTAGAGATCAAGATTTATGTGGTTGGAATGGAATATCTTGACCTCAACACAAGTGTAGGTGGTTCTCTCTCAGAAAATATGTACTAGAAGTGTAGGCATGTTCTGATGGCTCTCTCCGCGAATGAAGAGTTGGTGGAGTGGTATTTATAGCCTCCACACAAAATCTAACCGTTACACACAAATCGCCAAACTCGATGGGACCGATTCAGAGAACTCGGTCAGACCGATTTAGTTCAAAATGTGAAGTTAGGATTCTCGGTGGGACTGACATGTCAACTCGATGGGACCGATTTCGTTAGGGTTAGGGCATAACGTAATCTCAGTTAGACCGATTACACAAACTCGGTGAGACCGATTTTGTTAATGGACTAACAGAGAGTTGGTCAGGCAAACTCGGTGGGACCGACTCGCTCATCTCGGTTGGACCGAAGTGTTACGAAAGGGAAACGGAGAGTTTACATTGCAATCTCAATGGGACCGATCGCTCATCTTGGTTTTACCGAAATGTTATGAAGGGAAACAGAGAGATTACAACCCCATCTCGGTGAGACCGAGATCCTTATCGGTGAGACCGAAAAGACTAGGGTTTCTGGCAGTGGCTATGTCAACTGAACTCGGTGGCGCCGGATAGAAAAAATCGGTGGGGCCGAGTTGGATATTTGGTGTGGGACATATGTGGATATGAGAAAGTAGTGAAGGGTTTTGGAGCATATCAATAAGCATTTTGAGCAAGAACCTCATTAAGCAACACCTCATCCCTTCTTAATAGTATTGGCTTTTCCTATAGACTCAATGTGATCTTGGATCACTAAAATAGAAAAAGTAGAGTCTTGTGCTTTGAGCTTGAGCCAATCTTTTATCCTTAGCATTTTGAAGGGTCCACTTTCTAATCCATGCCATGCCAACCATTGAGCTTTCCTGAAATATTCATCTTGGAATAGCATTAGCTCAATGAGCTATATGTTGTTAGCAATTAGTAAAACCACCTAGGGATAGTTGCACTTTCAATCTCCCCCTTTTTGGTAATTGATGACAACATATAGATCAAATCTTCGGCAAATGATTAATAAGATTGAAAAGACATCGTCGCTTTGAGAAGTATGTGATAACAAGAGCTCCCCCTAAATTTGTGCATTATTTAAAATTTGCTTTTGAATGCAAATGCACAATCGATTAGGACCATGGGTTACTCTTCCATGTCACATACATCTTGCTTGAGCGCTCAAAATGATAGAGATTAAAAGCATGCACTCATCACCAAGCAGGTGAATGATCATATAAGATATATAAAAGATAGCATCATTCAACCAAACATTAAGGGTAGCATATGATCAACCACATGATCAACAAGTATCTCACAAGTAGCTCACACAAGCACACAATAAAGTTTCAAACAAAATAGCAAGAGAGATAAAAACCAACACTCTCTCTCTCTCTCTCTCTCTCTCTCTCTCTCGAAGCCTATGATCTATACATTTTTATCCCCCTTTGGCAACAAGTTACCAAAAAGTTCAAAAATGCATAGTGCTAAATGACTCTTGGGATGGAGGTGGCACTGGAGCTATGGCTGCTGGTGCTGATGCTGTAGCTCTAGTGTCTGTCACTGGCACTACAGCAGATCTCTGTCCTCTGGGCACTCTGGCAAAAGCATCTGTGGTAGACTTGCCCTTCCTCTCCTCTGCTTCCTCCTGTAGCTGCTCAACTACAGTTTGGATCTTAGTTACGTTGACATCCAGATCATAGAACTTCTGCTCAACGATCCTCTCCAAACTCTCCTGGTTCTTAGTCAGGGTGGCCAAGCCCTTCTCAATCCTCAGGGGGGATTGGATCAGATATCCAAGTTGATCTTGTTTGGATTTCAAGAACACTTGAGATGCCTCTTCAACAGTTGGCATCTTTTTAAGTTTCTCTGCCTTTGCCTTCTCTCTCTTCTCATGTGCTTGAGCTGAAGATGGTTCATTTTCATCCATCACCACATTGTTGTCTTCAAAGTCAAGATAGATGGGCAGGTGCTCATTGTCCAAAAGATATGTGCTTGTACCCATCTTGGAGTTAATGAGCTCCTGAATTTGTGGGGAATACCCACAACTTCTCTTCTGGTCAACAACAGTCCTCTTGATTGTCTCAACAATCAGGCTCATAACCTTGAACTTCTGTGGGACATCAAATATGTGAAGCAAGTTTATAGCATGTCCTCTGATCATCTTGTGATCACCTGACTTGGGTAGCAGTGTGTGCCTCAGAATCCAGTTTATGGTAGTCAGACCAGACAACTGGTAATGGACAGATCCAAATTTATGTGTATCCAAAGCAGCATCTGGGATCTCCTTGTACATGTTGGCCATAGTGTTGTGGTCTTTCTTCTTCTCAGCATATACATCCAAGTCATCCTAACTTTCTTTTGGGGCATTGATCAACTTAGCCCATTCATCAAAAGTCGACCGGTACCTGGTACCCTCAGACATCCAAACAATCTTCCCATCTGGATAGAAATGGGCAGTGGAGTAGAACTGCATGATCAGCTCATCATTCCACTTGGTGAGCTATTGTGCAATGAATTCATCAACTCCACATGCCTTAAAACTGCCATACACTCCAGGATAGTGATCTTCATTCTTCTGGATGTACTCCCAGTCTACCCATTTCATGTCACACACAATGGGCTTCTTGTCAAGCAACACTGTCTCATAGAAGTCCTGATATTCCTTAGTGTGAAACCTGTAGTCCACAGCAGTTCTTCTCCTGATAGCATATGGATCAGACTCTCTCCATATTCTCAATCCTGCATCCTTCCTGATTTTCATGTTTTCTGCAACTGGATGTGCATCATTGTGGTCAGGGATCTTGGGTTTCAGCTTCCTTAGCACTTGAGTTTCATCTTCTTCAGCAGCTTCAGGCATTGGGGCCTTGTTCTTTTCCTCGGCAGAAATGTTTCTAGTGCTTCTCTTGGGCTTCTGAGCTGGAGCAGATGCCTTGGGAGCAGCTTTGGGCTTAGATGGAGCAGCCCCTGATCTGATTTCATCTCCCATGAGCTTTTGAGCTTTAGTTGCTGGTGCAGCATCCTCTTCCTTTTCAACATCATCTCTCATAATTGATGATCTGCCAAGCACTCTGGCAATGGTCTTCTTGACCCTTTCCTTCCTTTTCTTGCCTTCTCCAACTACCTCTTCAGATGGCTTGGAGGTTTCAGCAGTGGATGCTCTGGCCTTAGACATGGGGACTCTCTTTGCTGGTGCCTTCTTATGCATCCCTGTCTTGACTGTAGCAGCTGAGCCATACTCCTTTTTCAGCACCTTTTTCTTGGAGCTGACTTCTTCCTCAACAGCCACATAATCCTCATCCTCTGAATCTGAGGTCTTCTTCTTTCTTGTTCTGGTGGCTGCCTTTGGCAAGTTACTTGGTGTGCTCCTGGCCATCATCAGATGTGCTAGAGAGACTAGTGCCATCACTCAGTTGAACTTGCTCCTTAGACTTGTTCTGGCTATCACTTTGGTCAGACATCATGCAGGCAAACTGTCAGCAGACCCTGTGAATAGATTATAGAGGAGGTAGAGTAGATGAGCATCAGAAAGTACAGGAGTTTTGCAAAATAACTGACTCAAAAACTTAGTTTTAGTTCTTCACAGAAAGCATTTCAGATCTACCGATTTTGTAAACTCGGTGATACCGAAGCAGTTTTTGGAACCTAAACTAGCGAACTCGGTCAGACCGAGTCACAGTTCGATGGCACCGAGACTGCTAGGGTTTCACAGAGAATTGAACTCGGTCACACCAATTTGCAATTTTCGGTCAGACAGAAAACGCGTGTGCTCTGGCCTAAGCCAAAATCGGTGAGACCGATTTCTACAACTCGGTCGGTCCGAGATGAATTCGGCGGAGACCTAACCCTAAATTTTGAAATCAAAACTAATCTATGGGATGTTTTCGCTGGACAGGATGATTTCATTGGGGGCAAGAATCATGGAAAAACAATGTGCTAAGAATCGGAGTTAAGGATTACCACATTGATCAAGTTTGTACCCTAGTTCGGCGATGAACTTGCTACGGCGGGAACGGCGGTGAAGATTTCTGTTGACGGCGGCGGAGACCAGTGGAGGGAGGTCGCTGGCGACGAGAGGACGATCTGGAGACCCAAGGAGGTAGAGTAGCTTATGCGCGGGCGAAGGGGTTCAGAAAATTTTCCAAATTTTGGCCCGTCGGTATATATAACCTGGCCCTATCGGTGTGACCAAGTGGAACGACTCGGTGGCATCGAGATGCAAAACTGCAGGCAGTTACTACAACTCGGTGTGACCGAAAGGTTCTAGTCGGTTGCACTGAGATTGACAACCCTAGATCAACTTAGTGACTCGGTAGGACCGAAAAGGATGAATCGGTCAGACCAAAATACACAAAGAGGTTTTGGAAGTTTAAGTCTATGATGAATCGGGAACTCCGAGTGCTCCTCACACAGAGTGGTTCGAATCTGACTTATTCAAACTTTGTGATGTAGCATGAATAGAGTTTGAGACGAGAAAAACATAGATAGCTAGAGGGAGTTCTTAAGCATTCTTGTCCATCCATTTAGCAAAAGAGAAAGAGCCAAACAATCAAAAAAAACAAATGGATGTCCTCAAATGAGTAAAATATGCAACCAACATGCTCACACAATAAAATGGCAAATGAAATATGTGACAAAGCATGCACAAACACTCTAGCATCTATCAAGAAATTTGGCGATGACTAGGTCATCTATATATGAGTATATTGACTTAGGAGTCAAATGAGAACATTTGATCATAGTTCATACTCATCCTTTAAGCACAAGTGGGGTTACCACTTCTACATAAAGCATTGTTGTGCTCATAACATTAGAGTTGCTTTAGCTCAATTGGTTAGAGCAAAGCTCCCCCTAGATGTGATATCCCCCCTAAGAGGGATGAACTAACCTTGGGTTTTGTCGATGATGACTTCATGTAGGTGTTGAAGATGTAGATGCTCAATGTTGATGTAGATCATTTGGAGCAATCCGTTGGAGTGAGTTGCACTTTCAATACCTACACGGGTTAGTCCCACAAGGAATAAACAAGGATATCCATAGACATAGAGTGATGCATACACAAGATGATGCCCATGAAAACATTAGGTTACCTTGTCCCTTGTCTTACCAACAAGAGGGTTTGTGACTCCTTGAACTAGTACAAGATATGGAAGTTGTTTGCACTTGTCCTTGCCAAAATGATAAGAGTGAAGTATGTTGGCAGAGTCACCCTCAAGAACTCTCTAGTTCTTCTTCTTCTGGATCCACACCATCTTGATGGGAACCCTTGGAGTTGTAGTTGTACTTGAAGAAGTAGAACTTGATGTGGTCTTGGGAACCCACTTGACCAAAGCCTTGGGTGCTTCTTCAAATGCATCAATCTCCTCTTGAAGCTTGTCCTTGCCTTTTTGCTTGTGGTCTTGTGGTGGAAGATCATCTTGAGCTTCTGTCCCTTTAAAAGAAGTAGGATCATACTTCTCTTGTTGAGGAACAAACTTCGTCTTGGGGTATTGATCTTCTTCCCACTCAACTCCATTGGCGTTGAACTTTCATTCAAAACCAACACCTTGATTCTTCCAGTGTCTTCCTTGCTTGCGTACAATTTCCTCAAATTGCTTACTCCCGGCAAGGCTCTTGTAAACACAATTCTCTATAATTCCCTTCAATAAGCTATTTTCTTGCTCAAGTGTAACTTGGCTAAGAGAATCATTAGTGGAATCAAGAGAAATACTAGAAGCAACAATATTGGATTTAGCATGATTGTTGTTACTACTAGATGAAGAATCTTTCTTGCTCTTGTTGCTAGATTTAACTTGTGGCATGTAAGTAGACAAGAGTAAACGCTTGGCAATGTAAGAAGAACTTTTCTTGCGAAGATCATCATTGATTGCCTTTAAAAACTGATGCTCTTGCTCAAGGTTGAGCTTCTCAAAGCGTAGCTTATCATGAGTCTTTAAAAGTTCTCGATGATTTTCCAAGGTAGTTTCATGAGCTAACTTAAGAATGTTTAGTTCTTTAGTTAGACGCTCAATCTCCTTCTTATCATCATCATTCGTTTTATCTTGATTAGCATGATTAATTGACATTTCATCATAGTTTTCATCACTAGAGTTGTCAACAAGTAAATCGTCATCACCTAGCAAATCATCTTCATCACTATTGAAATCAACATACTCGGGATGTGTTACCTTTGGACCTCTGGCCATGAAGCACTTTCCAATTCCTTTATTTGGTGAGTCAAATATGTCGTAGGAGTTGGTTGACACAAGTGCTAGACCAGCAACACCTTCATCTTCAGTATATTCGGATTCAGAGTGATAACTTCTTTCGGACTGATTGTCGGAGTCGGAGCTGGATACCCGTTCACCAACATGAGCTTGATGTATTCTTTTTGTGTACCTCCTTGATGATTTTTCTTTCCTTTCCGAATCCTTGCTTCTCCGGGAGGGTTGTCATTCATAACAATCATATCTACTCCTCCTTTCTCTTGGTGGTGATTCTTCCCTTCTACTTCTTCTTTTGGGAGAATCTTCTCTTCTTTTGTAAGGAGCCGTACACTCATTGGAGCAGTGTCTGGGTCTTCCACAATTGTAACAATTACGCTCACGACTTGAAGATCTTTTGTCATTGTAGGACCTTGACTTGGAACTTCTTTCTTTGCTTCTACTCTTGTAGAACTTATTGAAGTTCTTTACCATTAGGCTCAATTCTTCATTGAAGGTTTGTTCCTCGCTTGATGATGTGGGAGCATCACATGAGGCTTTGTAAGCACCACTTGACTTGTTGTGAAGATCTTCCTCATCCTTGAGTGACATCTCATGAGCAACAATTGTTCCAATGACTTCCGTTGGCTTGAGATCTTTGTAACTGGGCATCATTTGGATCAATGTGCACACGGTATCATATTTTCCATCCAAGGCTCTTAGGATCTTCTTGATGATGAATTTGTCGGTCATCTCTTCACTTCCTAAGCCGGCAATCTCATTTGTTATGAGAGCAAGCCTAGAATACATTTCGGTGACACCTTCACCATCCTTCATTTTGAACTTGTCAATTTGACTTTGAAGCACATCCAATTTTGATTCCTTGACGGATTCGATACCTTCGTGCATATCAATCAAAGTATCCCAAACTTTCTTTGCATTCTCAAGACAGCTGATTTTTTTGAATTCTTCGGGGCACAATCCGTTGAAGAGTATATCACAACCTTGAGCATTGTATTGTAGCATCTTCAACTCTTCAGCGGTAGCTTCACGGTTTGGTTCTCTCCCATCAAAAAATTCACCTTGCAAGCCAACACACACAATATCCCAAACGGCAGGGTTATGTCCAAGAATATGCATTTTCATCTTATGCTTCCAACTAGCAAAATTTGTACCATCAAAGTAAGGACCTCTATGGTGGTAATTTCCCTCGCTAGACGCCATACTCTCCTAGGTTGTGAAACCAATGCTATGACCACCAAAAGCTATGGAAATCAAAGCAAATGGAGACCAAAGCTCTGATACCACTTGTAGGATCAAAAGTATGTCTGGAGGGGGGGTGATTAGACTACTTGACCAAATAAAAATCTAGCCTTTTCCCAATTTTAGTTCTTGGCAGATTTTAGCAACTTAGCACAAACAAGTAATCAACCTACACATGCAATTCTAAGAGTATAGTAGCGGAATGTAAAACAATTGCATATGAAGGTAAAGGGAGGAGTTTGAGGGAGCAAACGCAATGTTGACACGCAGATTTTTGGTGTGGTTCCGATAGGTGGTGCTATCATACATCCACGTTGATGGAGACTTCAACCCACAAAGGGTAACGGTTGCGCGAGTCCACGGAGGGCTCCACCCACGAAGGGTCCATGAAGAAGCAACCTTGTCTATCCCACCATGGCCGTCGCCCACGAAGGACTTGCCTCACTAGGGTAGATCTTCACGAAGTAGGCGATCTCCTTGCCCTTACAAACTCCTTGGTTCAACTCCACAATCTTGTCGGAGGCTCCCAAGTGACACCTAGCCAATCTAGGAGACACCACTCTCCAAGAAGTAACAAACGGTGTGTTGATGATGAACTCCTTGCTCTTGTGCTTCAAATGATAGTCTCCCCACCACTCAACTCTCTCTCATAGGATTGGATTTGGTAGAAAGAGGATTTGAGTGGAAAGCAACTTGGGGAAGGCTAGAGATCAAGATTTATGTGGTTGGAATGGAATATCTTGACCTCAACACAAGTGTAGGTGGCTCTCTCTTAGAAAATATGTACTAGAAGTGTAGGCATGTTCTGATGGCTCTCTCCACGAATGAAGAGTGGGTGGAGGGGTATTTATAGCCTCCACACAAAATCTAACCGTTACACACAAATCACCAAACTCAGTGGGACCGATTCAGAGAACTCGGTCAGATCGATTTAGTTCAAAATGTGAACATTAGGATTCTCGGTGGGACCGACATGTGAACTCGGTGGGACCTGTTTCGTTAGGGTTAGGGCATAACGTAATCTCGATGAGACCGATTACACAAACTCGGTGAGACCGATTTTGGTAATGGACTAACAGAGTGTTGGTCAGGCAAACTCGGTGGGACCGATTCGCTCATCTCGGTTGGACCGAAGTGTTACGAAAGGGAAACAGAGAGTTTCCATTGCAATCTCGGTGGGACCGATCGCTCATCTCGGTTTTACTGAAACGTTACGAAGGGAAACAGAGAGATTACAGCCCCATCTCGTTTAGACCGAGATCCCTATCGGTGAGACCAAAAAGACTAGGGTTTCTGGCAGTGGCTATGTCAACTGAACTTGGTGGCGCCGGATAGAAAAAATCGGTGGGGCCGAGTTGGATATTTGGTGTGGGACATATGTGGATATGAGAAAGTAGTGAAGGGTTTTGGAGCATATCAATAAGCATTTTTAGCAAGCACCTCATGAAGCAACACCTCGTCCCTTCTTAGTAGTATTGGCTTTTCCTATAGACTCAATGTGATCTTGGATCACTAAAATAGAAAAAGTAGAGTCTTGTGCTTTGAGCTTGAGCCAATCTTTTATCCTTAGCATTTTGAAGGGTCCACTTTCTAATCCATGCCATGCCAACCATTGAGATTTCCTAAAATATTCATCTTGGAATAGCATTAGCTCAATGAGCTATATGTTGTTAGGAATTACCAAAACAACCCAGGGATAGTTTCACTTTCAGATACCGACGATCGAATCTTGGGCAAGTAACATACCGATGGACAAAGGGAATTGTATATGGGATTAATTGAATCCCCGACCTCGTGGTTCATTCGATGAGATCATCATGGAACATGTGGGAGGCAACATGGGTATCCAGATCCTACTATTGGTTATTGGCCGGAGAGATGTCTCTGTCATGTCTGCATGGTTCCCGAACCCGTAGGGTCTACACACTTATGGTTCGGTGCGCTAGAGTTGTTATGGGAAATAGTATGTGGTTACCGAAGGTTGTTCGGAGTCACGGATGAGATCCCAGACATCACGAGGAGTTCCAGAATGGTCCTGATGTGAAGAAATATATATATGGGAAGTCCTGTTTCAGTCGCCGGAATAATTTCGGGGGTTATCGGTATTGTACCGGGACAACGGAAAGCTGTCTGGGGGTCCACCGGGTGGGGCCACCTGCCCCGGTGGGCCAAGTGGGCTGAAAAAAGGTGGGAACCAGCCCCTGGTGGGCTGGTGCGCCCCCAAGGGTACAAGGCGCCTAGGGTTGAAAACCCTAGGGGGTGGGGGCGCCTCCCACCTAACTTGGGGGGCAAGTCCCCCCCTTGCCCCCCCCTCTAGATGCATCTAGGGGGGCGGCCCCCTCTCCCTTCCCCATATAAATAGAGGGGGGTGGGAGGGCAGCTGCACCCTTCCCCTAGTGCAGCCCTCCCCCTCTCCAACACCTCCTCCTCCTCTGTAGTGCTTGGTGAAGCCTTGCCGGAGAACCGCGAGCTCCATCACCACCACGCCGTCGTGCTGCCGGAGTTCTCCCTCAACTTCTCCTCTCCCCTTGCTAGATCAAGAAGGAGGAGACGTCCCCGGTGTGTACATGTGTTGAACGCGGAGGCGTCGTCCGTTTGCCGCTTGATCGGATCTTCCGCGATTTGAATCGCCGCGAGTACGACTCTGTCAACCGCGTTCTTGTAACGCTTCCGCTTAGAGATCTTCAAGGGTATGAAGATGCACTCCCTCTCTCTCGTTGCTAGCATTTACTAGATTGATCTTGGTGACACGTAGGAAAATTTTGAATTATTACTACGTTCCTCGACAATAAAAGCATGATGCAAAATGGACATATCAGGGAGGAGGGTCGAACATGCTATTCACAATGATGCACGAGGAGATGGAGGAGCCAAGAAGTGTCGCGGCCCAATTCCAAACTTGCAGAGGCAGGATGGGGTCTTGTTTTTGTGAAGCAAACAAGCAAAATTCAGCACATACATGAAATTATCTTTAATATTTTTCCTCTTGATAAAGGCAGTTTGAGCATTGGAGACAAGCAAGTTCATATGGGGCCTGAGCTGGTGGGCGACGACCATTGCAATGATTTTTGCAATCCCATGGATGAGGCTAATTGGCCTATAGTTTGAGATCCATTTCTCCCCATCCTTCTTTGGTAGAATATTGACATTGGCAGAGTTGAACCAATGAAAGTTGGCCGCATGGAGTTAGTTGAACCGATGATTGCTCATAAGATGTCATCTTTAATAATGTCCCAATATTTCTTGAAAAAGGCCACCATGAAATCATTGGGCTCGGGAGCCTTGTCACAAGGCATATCACTGATGGCATCCCTCACTTCCTCCTAGTTGATGGGGTCGACGAGCTCATGCAAATCTTGCATGCCAATGTCAAGATTCTCCCAATTAAAGTCTATCACTCAGGGTCCCCTTAGCCATCACATTTGATAAATATATGTAAATCATCTCTTCTTTTAGCTCGTGCTCAGTGACTCAACTATGGTTGTGCTTGAGCCTATGGATATAGTTCTTTCTTCTCCTTGCATTTATCTGATGGTGAATTGTTTTTGCATCCCCTTCTTTTTAATAAGGCATTCTCGCACATTGTTTCTTTTAGAGCTCTCAAGCACTGGCAAGCTAATGACCCTTCTTTTGAGCCTCGAGCGAAGGTCAAGCTCCTCCCCAAAGAGAGAGCAGCCCTCTTGGGCAATGTCAAGATTAAGGATAACCAAGAGAGCAGTGTGGAGATGAAGCTTAGATTTGGAGAAGAGTCCCCGACTCCACTCGGAGAGATGGAGGGCGATCTTCTTAAGCTTGTGCAAAAGCACCCTGTTGGGCTCCGAGTGGTTGGTGTGCTCTGTTACGTCTCCATCGTGTCTACTTTTCCAAACACTTCTGCTCTTGTTTTAACCTCTAATTTGCATGATTTGAATGAAACTAACCCGGACTAACGCTGTTTTCAGCGGGACTTTTTTGGTGTTATTTTTGTGCATAAATAAAAGGTTCTCGAAATTGGACGAAACTTTAGATATTTTTTACGGAATGTATAAAAACCACTAGTGTCAAGAATTACCAGAGGAGAGCTACGCAGGCGCATGTTGGTCCAGCCTGTGGGACCCCTGGAAATCCGCCTAGCCTGATTCCAATCCTATAAGTTACGCCTTCTCGAGAAAAAATAAGAGACAAAGTTTCATTGCGTTTTACGATATGGAGCCATTGTCACCTCCTATTCTTCGTCGGGACCCCTAACCCAGAGTCTGCTCATGGCTCCAGAGAGAGGGATTCGTCGCCTTCTTGATCACCAACCCTTCTCCATCAACAATTTTATGATGCTCAGCACCATGTGTGAGTAATTCCTTTGTAGTCATACTAGAGGTAGACCGAGATGGATGAGATTTCCTATGTAATTGTGTCAATTTTTTAGGGCTTAATCCCTAATATCCACTATGCTCTGATATTGATGTCGCTCTGCTTAATGCTTCTCACTAGGGCTCGAGTGCCATGATTTTAGATATGAACATATATGCTTTCATGAATATAATTGAGATGCTGATCTTACATGCAAGTTGAATGCACCTGTTATCATTCTGAGCCTTAGATACCAAGGTGACAATAATTGGGATATCAACGGGGATGACTTTAACTTGAGGAGTTCATGTATTCACTATGTATTAATGTTTTGTTCCGATTCCCTACTAAAAGGAGCGTATTAATTACCCTTAGTTTGCACTAGGACCCCGCTACCACAGGAGGGTAGAAAAAAGATGTTATGCTAGTTCTTATCGCAAGCACGTATGACTATATACGGAATACATGCCTACATATGATTGATGAATGGGAGCTATTTTGTGTTGCTCTAGGTTGTGAGAGTTACATATTCAATCTCATCAAAATGTCCATCGCTACTCCATGCCTACGCTTTAATACTATGTCTTTGTTCAAGTTATTACTGTTGCTCTGTGCTACTTGTGAGTTGCATTGGGATTTCCCCAAAGAGGAGACGATGATGCGGTACAGTAGAGATAAGTATTTCCTTCAGTTAAGAACCAAGGTTATCAATCCAGTAGGAGAACCACGCAACACCTCATTAGAAGCACCTAAACACAAAATAACAAATACTTGCACCCAACGCAAACAAGAGATTTTCAATCCCTTGGCGGTTAATTGCAAGGATGAAATCTCATAGTGATAGATAGATAAAAAACATGAAATTAAAAAATTAAAAAAATTGTAGCAAGGTATTTTATGATTTTAATATATCATAAAGATAGACATGGGGGCCATATGGTGGGTAAACAAATTCCTGTTGGGAAATTGATAGAAAAGTGAATAATTGATACGTCTCCAACGTATCTATAATTTTTTATTGTTCCATGCTATTATATTATCTGTTTTGGATGTTTTATATGCATTAATATTCTATTCTATATTATATTATATTATTTTGGGACTAACTTATTAACCCAGAGCCCAGTGCCAGTTTCTGTTTCTGTTCTTCCCTTGTTTTTGAGTTCTATAGAAAAGGAATATCAAACGGAGTCCAAACGGAAAAAAACTTTATGGTGATTTTTCTTGGACCAGAAGAAACCTAGGAGACTTGTAGAGGAGGCCAAAAGACCTACGGGGAGGACACAAGCCCTAGGGCGCACCCCTAGGCTTGTGGGCCCCCCGTAGACCTCCTAACCCTAATCTTTGCTCCATAAATACCCTAATATTCCCCCAACACCAGAAGCATCCATGAAAATACTTTTCTGCCACCGCAAGCCTCTGTTCCCGTGAGATCCCATCTTGGGGCCTTTTCCGGCACCCTGCCGGAGGGGGATTCGATGACGGAGGGCATCTACATAACCTCTATTGCCCTTCCAATGAAGCGTGACTAGTTTACCACAAACCTATGGGTCCGTAGCTAGTAGCTAGATGGCTTCTTCTCTCTCTCTCTATGATCTTCAATGCCATCTTCTCCTCGATGTTCTTGGAGTTCTATCCGATGTAATATTCTTTTGCGGTGTGTTTGTCGAGATCCGATGAATTGTGGATTTATGATCAGATTATCTATGAATATTATTTGAGTCTTTTTTTTAATTCTTATATGCATTATAAAATATCTTTGTATTTCTCTTTGAATTATCGGTTTGTTTTGGCCAACTAGATTGGTTCTTCTTGCAATGGGAGAGGTGCTTAGTTTTTGGTTCAATCTTGCGGTGTCCTCACCTAGTGATATAGTAGGGGTAGCGAGGCACGCATTGTATTGTTGCCATCAAGGGTAAAAATATGGGGTTTTCATCATATTGCTTGAGTTTATCCCTCTACATCATGTTATCTTACTTAAGGTGTTACTCCGTTCTCATGAACTTAATACTCTAGATGCATGCTGGATAGCGGCTGATGTTTGGAGTAATAGTAGTAGATGCAGGCAGGAGTTGGTCTACTTGACACGGACGTGATGCCTATATTCATGACCATTGCCTTGGATATCATCATAACTTTGCGCTTTTCTATCAATTGCTCGACAATAATTTGTTCACCCACCGTATTATTTTCTTTCAAGAGAGCAGCCTCTAGTGAAACCTATGGCCCTGATACGTCTCCAACGTATCTACTTTTCCTAATGCTTTTTGTCGTGGTTTTGTCATGGCAGATGTCCTCGTGGAAGGACTTAGTCGTGGAGCCATCGCGACGGGTTAGCTAAAAGGGGTTAAAGCGGACAAGGGACGCAAGAGTTATACTGGTTCGGCCCCTTTCGGTGAAGGTAAAAGCCTACGTCCAGTTGTGATGGAATTGCTTGGGTTTCGATGACCAGGGAGCGAATCCGCTTTGCCTGGCTCTTGAGTTATTGTGTGTTGTCCCTAAACCGCCGCCGGGTCGTCCCTTTATATACATAGGTCGACGCTCGCCAGTCTACAGAAACCGGAGGCCGGCTCATGAAACGTGTCCGGCTGGGTCTCTACTCTTTCTATCTTACAACACAAGTTTACATATTAATGTCGGTTTATGTCTACAGGCCTTAACCCGCCTTTGGGCCTTGGGCCTTCATAAAACGCCACCATCTTTGTCTTCATAGGCTTCAAATATGACTAACTCCTTGTGAACATAACCCGGCCCCTTATGGCCGTTTTATACTTAATAGTAATATCCCCAACATTAGGCCCCAGATTGATTTGAACTTGTTCATGTCAATCTTCAACACTTAGAAAAATTCCTCCTTTTGCACCTTTGCATAAATCTTGTAAACCGCCATGACGTCATCCTCCAGATTTGTAGTGAACCGCCGTGACATCACCTGTTCATTAAAGCTGAAGATACCCTTTATTAATGAGCATTCAACAATCGAGGCGACAACCTTGTTATATATCCATTTTTGGGCTCCTCGATTCCCGTGCCTCTCGCTTATCTCTTTGCCTTATAAATAGGGCTGAAGATCCCTTTCCTTTTCCTCCCATTGCCTCTTCCTCTCTTCTTCCACCTCGCGATGCCTATACACCCGAGCGCCGCCGCCGTCGTCGAGCTTCGCCTGTGCCTCACCATCGGCCGCTGCATCAACCTGATCGCACCAGAAAAACGCGGCGCACCTCTGCTGCTTCAACCACTTTGGTAGATCTTTCCCTCTTTCCTCTGTAGATCCACTTAGGGTTCACATGGGTTCATAGCGTTCTTCGTCAGTCCATACACAACAGACCTCAACCTTGATGTGATCCGTGCGGTAGCTATAATAGTCTTTATCTTGGCTATCAAACCAAGCCTTATACGCATAAAAACCGATCTGGACTTTTGTGAACTGCTCTAGGACCAACTTTTTTAGGTCTAAATCGTTTTATTTTCCTGACTTGTGGTAAATCCAAAATGCCAATGTGATCTTGTGAAACTTGTTTTTCCTCAGTTAGTCATTTTTTGCCTCAGATCTGTACCTTCCTTATCTACGTAGGCGGTTTATCCTTGTAGAAAATAATCTTTTCACATGCCATTAGTCCCCTTGCAAATCGCTTGTCGCTTTACCATTTATAACTGCATCAGCCTCCGGTTTCACAATCTTACATGCTTAAATTCCTTTTTCTTAACTTGTTGCGCTTTATACCTTGTCAATCATGAATCGTAATCCGATAGTAATCTTTTCCAGCTCTTCACTTGCAATGGCCAAACAATTCTATGCCTTTAACTGGGTCCCTTCCCGCGTTACTGAGGAGCAACTGGATGGATGCGTCAAAATTGGCAATTTACCGAACCGGAGTGAAATCCAGTGGCGAGTCCCCGGTCCAGAAAACCCTCCTACCCCCAGAGATGGCGAAGTAGTAGTGTTTGTTGATCACATGAGTCGTGGCTTTAAACCGCCTGGGTCCAAGTTCTTCCGTGATGTACTTGCCAGCTTTCAGATCCACCCTCAAGATATTGCACCCAACTCTGTGTCCAATATTTGCAACTTTCAGGTGTTTTGTGAAGCCTACCTACAAGAAGAATCGGTTGTCGAGCTGTTCCGGGATTTCTTCCATTTAAACCGTCGCACTGAATTTGTAGACGGGCCCAATACTGAACTTGGTGGCGTCTCCATTCAGAAAAGGAAGGATGTTAGCTTCCCTCACGCCAAACTTCATAGTCATCCTAAGGATTGGAACCAAACTTGGTTCTATTGTAAGGATACTTCCCCTAAAGATGAAAACCCTCTGCCGGGTTACCGTGCTCACCGGCTTACTAACACACATCCACTTCCACAATGACTGACTGCCAAGGAACGAGCCTCGTATGCACCACAACTCGCCAAGCTCAGAGCTTTCATGGCCAACGGTTTAACAGGGGTGGACTTTGTTCGTTGCTGGATATCCTGGAGTATCTTGCCGTTAAGTCGCCACTCCGGTTTAATGTGCGAGTATACTGGTGACTCAAAAGACTATCAACGTCATATTGACATTCAGCTAACAGATGATGAAGTTACTGAGTCTGTCAAGAAAATGCTGAATGAACTGGAAGCTGTCTATAGCAAGACTGGGTTAAGCCCCTTTTACACACGGAACAAACCGCCAGCTGTAAGAGTTGTCTTGCCTCCGCTTTATATCTGGTATTCTTAACTATGCAACTTTTAATACGCTCTGCCCATCTTCTAAACAGGGTGATGACTCATTCTGGAAAAAGAAACCACAGGAGAAAATGGTTAAGGCCCCTCGACCTAAGACGAAGGTTGTTAAGAGACCTGCCAAGAGGAAGGCAACTGAACCCATCGGTTTAGATCTTGATGATGACCCTGATGAACCGGACGTAGAGGTAGAACTTGACTCTCTTGGTTCATTTTTCATACACCTCATTGACAATGCTATTTATCAGGATGACGCTGAGGGCAGCCAAGCTGACGATGCAGAGGTAATTATCCTTTCCTCCGGTTCAGACCCTCTGCCAACACAAAAAATCCGTCAAGCAGTCCAGAAAGTAAGATTTTCTCACCCCCTAGCTCACTTGGACCCAAACTTTCTTTTGAAGAAGCAGCAACACGAAGCTCTCCGCACAACCCGACATAGTGGCCAAGTAGTCACTTCAGCCGGTCTACCAAACACGCCAATTTGGAAGCGCCGATCTAAGGTCTCAAATACTTCCGATACTTTTTACCCTAAGGTGGGTTATTTCTGACAGCCTCTTAATCCATCCGATTCAAATTATCAGGGAACGCCACCTTCATCATCCAGCGAATCAACTGCCACACAGCTTCCGCCCTTCAAGACCATCCCTGGGTAAACGCCTTAAGCTTTCTCTTTTTGACGCTTTATACTTATGTGCTATATATATAAACACTATTCTGATCACGGGATCAGAATAATATTCTGATCACAGCATGAACTTCCCGAGTAACGTGCCTGACCTTCCCCGAGTACTAGGTTGAACTTCAGCTAAAAGGTGTCCAAATGGGGCTTGCGATATACCGTGGGAAAGCTATGGACATCAGTATCATGACCCAAGTTAATTTTTTGGCAAAATGTAAGCGGTTTAAGAGCAGTTTTGAAAACCGTTTTTTCTTCATACAAAAAACGTGAATCGTATTTTTGATTGCATTTTTAAACCATTTATCGGAATGAGGCAAATAATATGGCGTTGGAAAGCTGCTGAAAAACCGCTCCTTCCACATGTTGAAAGTTTTATCTAATTCCCTACGGTTAAAGAGTAATTCGAAAAATTGTAGAATTTCGCAAATGGAACACCCGAGTTTGTATTTTTGATGCCATTTATAAACGGCTAATCCAATTGAGGCAAATAATATGGCGTTGGAAAGCTTATGAAAATGTGCTAATTTTTCATGTTAAAAGTTTTTTTTCTAATTTTGAATGGTTTTAAAATAATTTAGAAAACGGTACAAGTTCCACCGAGTTTGTATTTTCGAGCTAATTTTTAACCGTATGTTCAAATCCAGCAAATGATATGGCGTTGGAAAGCTTGAAAAAATGCGAAACTTTTTTGTATATATTGTTTCTCCTAATTCATTACGGTTTTATGTCAGTTTTGAAAATGGCTAAAATCGTATCTTTGCCGTATTTTTTACAAACTTTATCGGATTGGGGCAAATAATATACCGGTGAAAAGCTACGGAAAATTCGAAACTTTTTCATGTTGATGGTTTTCTGTGATTCCTTGCCGTTTTCAAGTAATTTCGAAAATGGCGAGATCGTTCGTTCTGCCTTTATCTCGAAACAGATTCTTCGAAAATGCACCGCGTGAAGAACCTGAACTTCTCGACATGTCTACTTGAACTTCACTCTGTTTTTCACGTGCTTTTCTGCCCGTAGCTCTCCATCCACTACTCGTAGCTCTCCATCCACTCATCGGAATTGAGCAAGTGATATAACGATGGAAAGCTGTTGTAAACACACAACTTTCCCGTGTTGATCGTTTTTTCATACTCGCTACGGTTTTAATAGTTTTTCATTTGAAATTCATTCAGTGTAGTAGTTGAACTTCCTGCTGTTGTCACGTTGAACTTCTGTGACGTATTTTCATTTGTAATTTTCTCATCCATTCGTTAGTGCTGCACAAATGATATTTCTTTTGTTCAAACCTCTCTCACAATAATTTGTTTAACTTCCTTTGACCGAGGACTTGAACTTATAACAACAAAAAAATTGGACCTTGCCTTTTAATTTATTTTTCTCATATTAAACACACACCATGTAGTACATGAACTTTTTCCATTTTTATAATTTGAATTTTGTATTTTCTTTTTGAAATCAAATTGCTCCCAAATAATAACTGAATTTCTTTGTGGATTTTAAAACGCAAAAAACAATTTCTTTTTTGTGTTTTTGAACATGGAAATACAAGGTGAACCTCTCTCGCAAAATTTTTTGAACTTCCCCGGACAGAGCACTTGAACTTCTAGCAACATTTTTTTAGCCTTTGCTTTTTCATTGTTTTTCTTTCATACAAAATGCACACTATGTAGTACGTGAACTTCTGGCAGTTATCAACCTGAGCTTCTCTCGGTTACGTGAAAATATCTGAGTTTTTTCTGATTACTAATCTGAATTTCTTAATCATTTTTTAATAAATTCTCAAGCGCTCTATTTTTAAAAGTTCAACTTATTGTTATTTTATGTTTGAACTTCTTGTTTCCATTCTTTAATAATGAGGTAAATCTGAGTTTTCTATAATCATCGAACTTCTTCATCTTTTTAATATGGACTTCCTGGTTTTTTCTTAATCTTTTGTATGAAATTTTGAAGCGCACTATTTTTAAAAGGTGAATTTCTTGTTATTTAATTTTTGAAATTCTTATTTCCATTCTTTAGTAACAAGGAAAATATGAGTTTTCTATAATCATCGAACTTCTCCATCTTTTTAAATTGGACTTCCTGGTTTTATTTCTTTTAGTAACGGAAAAAATCCTACTTTTTGATAGACATTGAGCCGTTCTATTTTAAAATTTTAACTTCTAGGTTTATTTTATGAGAGAAAATCTTTGTTATAAAATTGTTTGAGATGCTTTTTTTAGTGACCTTCTTTGGGTTTGTAACAAGCATTGAACCAGTTGCGCCGCACCAATGACATTAAAACTCATATTTTACTAATGATTTTAAAAGTTTTTCATCTGAAATTCATTCAGTATAGTAGGTGAACTTCTTGCTGTTTTCACGTTGAACTTCTGTGACGTATTTTCATTTGTACTTTTCTAATCCATTCGTCAGTGTTGCACAAATGATATTCCTTTTGTACAAACCTCTCTCACAATAATTTTTTGAGGACTTGAACTTATAACAACAAAAGATTTGGACATTGCCTTTTTATCCTTTTTAATACAAAATGCACACCGTGTAGTACGTGAATTTCTGGCAATTATCAATCTAAACTTCTCCCGGTTATGTAAAAATATCTGAGTTTTTTTATAGACATTGAACCGCTCTACCCTTTTTTTTGAACTTCATTGTGTATTTTTTTAGAAATGTGAAAATTAGAGGTTGTTTTAGAAACATCGAACTTGTTCGTTATTTGAAATTGAACTTATTGGTTTCATTCTTTAGTAACAAGAAAAATCCATTTTTTCAAATAAATATCAAACTGCTCTGCCTTTTTCAATTGAACTTCTTAGTTTTATTCACTAGTAACGTGAAAACTTGTGTTTTTTATATAAATTGAACTACTCCGTCTTTCTAAATTGAACTTCTTGGTTTTAATCTTTAGCATTGGGGAAAATCTGAATTTTTATAAACATTAAACATTGTCAATTTTTTAAATTTTGGACTTCTTGGTGTTATTCATTAGTAACGGGAAAAGTACTACTCCCTCCATTCCACAATGTAGTGCTTCCTCTATCCACGTGCTTCAACTTTGACCGTAAATTTAACTACCAAGACCGATTGCGGCGGGAGCAAAAATAATATTAGTGAATTCGTATTCGAAAGAAGTTTTCAATTATATAATTTTTTCTCCCGCCGCAGTTGATCTCGTTGGTTAAATTTATGGTCAAAGTTGGACCTCGGGAAGCGCGGGCGCACTATATTTTGGAATGGAGGGAGTGCGTATGTAACAAATATTGAATTGCTCAATTATTTAAAGTTGAATTTCTAGGTCTTATTTTTAAAAGAAGGAAAATTTTGTTTTTATAAACTTTTTGAACTGCTTGATTTTTTCAATTTGACCTTCTTGATATTGTAATAAACATTGAACTTCCCAAATTTAAATTTGAACCTCTAGGTTTTTTTGTAGAACGGGGAAATTCCATTTTCTCTATAAATTTTGGAAACGATGAAATCATGCGTTCTGTTTTCATCGCCAAAACAGAGTGTTCAGAGGTGCACTGTGTGCAGAAGTTGAACTTCTGGGCCATGTCAATTTGAACTTCACTCTTTTTTTCGTGTGTTGTTTTTTGCCCGTAACTCCCCACCCACCCACCGGAATTGAGCAAATGATATACCGATGGAAAGCTGTTGAAAACACACAACTTTCCCATGTTGGTCATATTTTCATATGCGCGATGGTTCACAAGATTTTTTTTTGAATATGTAAAAATATGTTTAGTAACGAGGAAATCCATGGGGGTGAATCTATACAAACAAGTAGGTGTCTCTTTTTTCTTTTCCCATTATTTTCAAACTCTCTGGTTTATTGAAAACTTCTAGAGTTACATTTTATGGGTGAGGCTCTGTTAACAATTATTGCTCTAACGCTCTACGCCATTTAACACACAAACTTTTGTGATGGTTTTTCGATAGTTATATTTATACTTTTCATTTTCCTTTATTTTTTAAACATCTCATGTTCTTTTGCATAGCAAATCATTTGTTTTGGTAAATTAACTTCAATATCCTTTTTTAAAGCATCCCAAACTTATGTGAATTCCTAAATTGATATTTATATTTATACTATTAGCAATGCACGCATAGGAGAAGTAGAACTTTCTCCCCCACTCTATGTAGCATTATCACAACCACAGAAAAAACAAGTTTCTAGCTACCAGAGGGCCTTGCAAAAAAAGGTTACAGTCCTACAATATCTGCATAAAATAGAAACATTGGCCTGCAGCCATTCTAAGTTGCAGAACAGTCTGAACTTCTGTATTTTTATGACTGAATTTTCTGGGAGATACACACTAAAAAATATAAATGCTCCAATATAGTACAACTTGATCATACAAAAAACTGGGACATTGTAATGCTAATTACAATCATTTGCTAGTATCATTGTTTAATAAAAAGTAGCGCATAAAGCTAGTAGGTCAGAAGGGCGAGGCTAATTTTTTTCACACAGCTCACACTTACGATGGAAGAAGAGAAGAGGAACTTGAAAAAACCTTTGTTCAGAAGAAAAGTCAATTTTGACTAGAGAAGAAATGGAAGAAATGGGACACCGTTGAAGTAGTATACTATTTCCCACGAATGAAAAATGAAAGTATTAGAAGTAGTGTTACTACATGGAGGATGCAGGGTGCATCGGGGGATAAGGATGCCGAAATTTTATCCTTTCGCTTCTCTAAACTCAACACCATTTCCTTGTTTTTGTTTCTCTCTTTTTCCAGTCTACATGTTGGCAAAGCCTCCACCACTGCGCTATGCTATCCAACGTAACCACCACAATGACATCATCTCAATATTTCTTCGGGACAGAGCAAGAGCTCAGGTTCAGAGATGTTTGACCTCTAGACGATTGCATGCAGACAATTAAATTCAAGCATGTGTTGCAATTCAGGTCTAGAGATGAAAACTGTGCGTGTATCGCACAAGAGGAAGGCCAGAGAATTGCACAAAGGAGGAGACCTGTCCAGAGGGCACCTTGTTGTGCTCGTCACCATTCTGATGCAGAACAGGTCGTCGGGATGGGAGCCCACCCCCATCTCTTGGATCGGAGGCCGCTCTCTGTAGCAGCCCTCTACAGTAGCCACCCCAAGGATGAACCTTCCTCGGGAAGGTCGTAGTGGGCCTCACCAGGAGGTCGATTCGGCCGGAGACGCAGGGGCGGGGCTATTTGTGTGGAGGTTGGTGACGATGATGGATGGGCCGACGACCAGCATCCGTGGCCTGTCATGGAACTCCCTATTTAAAGTGAAAATCTAGTTATTCCTGTAGCACCCATGGCCTGTCATGGAACTCCTGATCATGCATTGCAGTGGTTGGTAGTAGGAGGAGGTGCAGGAAGAGCTGAGTAGCACACAGACGGTGTCCCATGAAGGATCTACACAAGCGAGCGGGTGAGGAGGCACTGCTCACGGAGACGACGTTGGACTGCACGACGGTTGTTGTTGGACGTTGCAGGGGCGCAGTGCTAGGAAGCAGAGGCCACTATAGGGGATCATGGACAGGGGATTGGGAGAGTGGGGCTTGCCGGCCCTAGGTGGATCCGCGCGCATGGGTGATCGTGGTAACTGGAACCGCATCGGCGCCGTGAGGAGGCAGTAGTGGTTACTGGATCCTTGGTGGCGGCTTGCGGAAGAAGGCGATGGTGGCCGGATCTAAGGTGTTGGGGAGCAGGGTAGGTGGCGACGGAGTCTCCTGTTGCCGACAAGCGGCAGCGGCGTCGCCGGTTGACGGCGGTTGGTGGCGGCGGCAGTCGGCGGCGGTTAATGGCGAGGCCATGGCGGTGTCTCCGGTCGGCAGTTGGGGGCGGGATGGTGGCGCGTCGCCAGTTGGGGGTGGATGCGTGTGTTGTGCGGGGAGTAGGGGATCAGGGTGGGGAGTTTTAGGATCGGACCTTTTTTTTGTTTCAGCTAGTTCCGGAGGATCCTGTCGGCTCCTATAGGGCGTGCCATCTTTTCACTTTCAGAGCCAAGGCCAGACGCAGCAAGAAGGGTCGTGTAGATAAATCGTCTGACGGCCATGTGATTGTTGAACTGGAGACAATTCCAGAACCGGAAGGAGCAAATGTTGATGCCACGCTTCACGACCTGCCAACCCCAGATCATGTATTTACTGAACAAGTAGAAGTTGATACAGCAGTTTAGGCTGATAAACCGACAAGTCCAGTCCCAGCTAAGGATAAGCTGTCCAGCCCAGCTAAAGCCGCTGATACTCAGTCAACTCCAGTGAAGGCTGCCGGTGACAAGGAAGATGATGTTATCATTATTGGCATAGGCCACACCTCCCCTAGCCATCCTGTTGCATTATCAAAACATAGCGCCAAGGAGGAACGTTCTGCTATGGAAAAAGGCAAATGAAGCACCGATTTATCAAGCAATGCCCACCTCAATGCCCAGGAACTCCACTCTGGTTTTTTAAACCGCATGTACACAAACCGTGACTATGAAGCCGGTTTAGTGAACCTGATGAAGGAGCGTTATGAGGTAATTGCATAACCTTTTCTCTCTTAAGTCCAATTGTAAATACCAACTCTAGTAGCCCCCAAGGGCTGATTTATGATGGCAATTAAAAATCGGGACTTTGTAATATCTCAACTCTGCATACTTATCCTCCAAGGGTCGGTTGATTCTTTAAAAATGAACCGGTACTTTAGCATTGTAATCCTGTAACTTTCACCTGTGTAGTCCCCAAGGGCCAGTTTATCTTTCCAAGGTGAACCGGGACTTTAACCACTGTTACTTTGAACAAATGTACATTAGCCCCCAAGTGCCAAGAATAATGCTTGTATTACACTTGGGACTTGAAAAAATTTTCTGAGAATGAAGCAAGTAGGCATTAGCCCCCAAGTGCCAAGTGTATAACTTGTTATGTGCTTGGGACTTCCAAATTTTACTGTCACTTCATAATATGTCTTTCTATTATAGGCTGGGCTGAGCAAAAAGGAAGCCCAAATCGCCGACTTTCAAGAAAATATCAAAACTCAGCAAGCAGAAACCTCCAAGGCCAAAGAAGAATTGACCAACGCTTTAACAGCCATGGAGAAGCTGAAGGAAACTTTGAAGATGGAACAGACAGACAGGGGCACAGTGAGATCCTCTTTACAAAAGAGAGCTGAAGACGCAGAGGCAGCTCTTAAACCGGTGGTCGAAGAGCTGACCGGTTTAAAATGGCAGATCAATGCAATGACCTATGTTGTTTTTGGTAAGTATCTCTCCTGGAGCTTTTTAATAAACATTATATCATCAGCTGCCGGTTTACTGATGCCTGCAATGACACAGGAACCCGCATTACCCACCTGAGCTCTGATGTGCGAATGAAGCTAAAAGCTGCCTATACACTGATAGACCAGTTATATTCTGGAGCTCAACAGGCCATCTGCACTGCTGCGCATAACAAACCGCCTCCAACTTTAATAAAGGAGACCATTGAGAAACTGTCAATGCTTCCTGCCCGTCTGGATGGGTTAAAGAGATCAAGTGCAAGAGCCGGTGCACTGACTGCACTAATTTGGGCGAAGGCATGGATACCGGATCTTGACTCGTCAGATATTGGCAGAGGCTATCCTAGCATAAAATAGGACGGCTCCGAGTTTAACAAAGATGATCTTAGGAGGCTGACAAAAGAAATGCGCCCTATAGCAAGCAAGTTGGCCGCAGAGACAGATCTCGCCCACTACCAGCTGGTTTATGATGCTGATCACAAAAGACTACCTGCACCGACACATGACATAGAAGATCTTACGCCACCAATCCGTATGCATACCTATGCCCCTGACATTGATCCTTCCAACCTTATAAGTGAAGAAGTTGTGTTCCAAGCCTTACCTGAAATCGATTGGGCAACCATTGATTTCCAGCCACTGGGTAGGGAGGAGGAAGATGCACCAACGCAAGATGATCCCCAATCTTCAAGTCGTCCTGGTGATGAATCGTTAACCGGGGGCCGGTGGCAGCCTACCACTCTTGCTGAAACAATTATTCTGTGTGGGCATGAAAACGCCTTGGAATAGGCTAGTTCAAACACTAATCTGCTATGCCATCGAGCATACTTTTTTTGTTTGATACTGTTAACTCGCCATGCTTTTGGGATCTATTATATGTATAATCTGCAGTGGTTGTTGAGGGAGTCCTGGATTAGGGGGTGTTCGGGTAGCCGGACTATACCTTCAGCCGGACTCCAGGACTATGAAGATACAAGATTGAAGACTTCGTCCCGTGTCCGGATGGGACTTTCCTTGGCGTGGAAGGCAAGCTTGGCGATGCGGATATTCAAGATCTCCTACCATTGTAACCGACTTTGTGTAACCCTAACCCTCTCCGGTGTCTATATAAACCAGAGGGTTTTAGTCCGTAGGACAACTTCATCATACAACAATCATACCATAGGCTAGCTTCTAGGGTTTAGCCTCCTTGATCTCGTGGTAGATCTACTCTTGTACTACCCATATCATCAATATTAATCAAGCAGGACGTAGGGTTTTACCTCCATCAAGAGGGCCCGAACCTGGGTAAAACATCGTGTTCCTTGCCTCCTGTTACCATCCGGCCTAGACGCACAGTTCGGGGCCCCCTACCGAGATCCGCCGGTTTTGACACCGACATTGGTGCTTTCATTGAGAGTTCCTCTGTGTCGTCGCTTTTAGGCCCGATGGCTCCTTCGATCATCAACATAGATGCAGTCCAGGGTGAGACTTTTCTCCCCGGACAGATCTTCGTCTTCGGCGGCTTCGCACTGCGGGCCAATTCGCTTGGCCACCTTGAGTAGATCGAAAGCTACGCCCCTGGCTACCAGGTCAGGTTTGGAAGCCTAAACTACACGGCTGACATCCGCGGGGACTTGATCTTCGACGGATTCGAGCCACAGCCAAGTGCGCCGCACTGTCTCGATGGGCATGATATAGCTCTGCCGCCGAACAGCGCCTTGGAGGCCGCACACGCATCGGTTCCGACCATTGATTCGGAGCCTACTGCGCCGATCGAGGATCAGCGGTTGGACGCTGCCTCAGGGGCTGCGATCTCAGAGGCGATCGAGCCGAACTCCAGCCCCGCACTCTGCATGGCCTATGACTCTGAGGAGCCGGATTCCTCTCCGAACTCCGAGCCCCCCGCGCCCCTGCCGATCGAATCCGATTGGGCGCCGATAATGGAGTTCACTGCCGCGGACATCTTTCAGCACTCGCCTTTCGGCGACATCCTGAATTCTCTAAAGTCTCTCTCTTTATCAGGAGAGCCCTGGCCGGACTACAGTCAGAAAGGTTGGGATACGGACGATGAAGAAATTCAAAACCCACCCACCACCCACTTCGTAGCCACTGTCGACGACTTAACCGACATGCTTGACTTCGACTCTGAAGACATCGACGGCATGGACGACGATGCAGGAGACGAACAAGAACCAGCACCTGTAGGGCGCTGGAAGGCCGCCTCGTCATATGACATATATATGGTGGACACTCCAAAGGATGGAGATGGCGATGGAACAACGGGGGACGATACCTCTAAGAAACAGCCCAAGCATCAGCGTCACGGCGCCGCTCTAAATCCCGCCAAAGCAAAAACGGTGATTCCGGCACGGGAGATAATATTACTCCGGATAGCGCCGAAGAACACCCCCTCCAGCAAGATTCAGCACAGGAGGACAGAGAAGCCAGCCCTCACGAGAGGGCGGCGGACCAAGAGGTTGAGGACGATAATTATACGCCTCCCTCCAAAGACGAGGCAAGCCTCGACGACGACGAGTACATCTTGCCAGAGGATCTCGCCGAACAAGAGCATTTTAAACGCAGGTTTATGGCCACGGCAAGCAGCCTCAAGAAAAAGTAGCAACAACTTAGAGCTGATCAGGATTTTCTAGCTGACAGATGGACTGAAGTCCTTGCGACCAAAGAGTATGAACTCGAACGCCCCTCCAAGAGTTACCCAAAGCGCAGGATGCTACCCCGACTAGAGGAGGAAGCACCTACATCACCAGCGCATGACATGGCCGACCGGCCACCTCGTGGCCGCGACAGAGAGGCCTCTTGGCCCTCCACTCAAGCCATGCCCCGACGCCGCGTCAAGCATACTAAGGCACGGGAAAATGCGCCCGACCTGCGCAACATACTGGAGGACAAGGCAAGGCAAACAAGATCGATCTACGGATCGCGCAGGTGCCCCATGGCACATGACGGTGATCGTCACTCTGGATGCAATAAATCCGGCCGGGCCGAACTCAACAGACAAAGCTCCTTCGAGCTGCGTCGTGATATAGCCCAATACAGAGGCGCCGCACACCCACTATGCTTCACAGATGAAGTAATGGATCATAAAATCCCTGAGGGCTTCAAACCCATAAACATCGAATTGTACGATGGCACAACAGATCCTGCAGTATGGATCGAGGATTATCTCCTTCATATCCACATGGCCCGTGGTGATGATCTGCACGCCATCAAATACCTCCCACTCAAACTTAAGGGACCGGCCCGGCATTAGCTTAACAGCTTGCCAGCAGACTCAATCGGTTCTTGGGAGGACCTGGAAGCCGCATTCCTTGACAACTTCCAGGGCACTTATGTGCGACCACCGGACGCCGATGACCTAAGCCACATAATTCAGCAGCCAGAGGAATCGGCCAGGCAATTCTGGACATGGTTCCTAACAATGAAAAACCAAATAGTCGACTGTCCGGACGCAGAGGCCTTAGCGGCCTTCAAGCATAATATCTGTGACGAGTGGCTTGTCCGGCACCTGGGACAGGAAAAGCCAAAATCTATGGCAGCCCTCACCACACTCATGACCCGCTTTTGCGCGGGAGAAGATAGCTGTCTAGCTCGCAGCAACAATTTAACCAAGAACCCTGGTAATGCGAATACCAAGGACAAAAGCGACAGGTCGTGTCGGAACAAACAAAAGCGCCGCGTTAACAGCGACAGCAATGAGGATACGGAAGTTAATGCCGGATTCTGAGGCTACAAATCCGGTCAACGGAAAAAGCCATTCAAAAGAAATACTCAGGGCCCGTCCAGTTTGGACCGAATACTTGACCACTTGTGCCAGATACATGGCACCCCCGAAAAGCCAGCCAATCACACTAACAGGGATTGTTGGGTGTTCAAGCAGGCAGGCAAGTTAAGAGCCGAAAACAAAGGGGCTGTATAGCGACAACGAGGAGGAGCCCAGGCCGCCGAACAACGGTGGACAGAAGGGATTTCCCCCGCAAGTGCAGACGGTGAACATGATATACACAACCCACATCCCCTAGAGGGAGCGGAAGCATGTGTTACGGGACGTATATGTGATGGAGCCAGTCGCCCCAAAGTTCAACCCATGGTCCTCCTGCCCGATCACCTTTGATCGAAGGGACCACCCCACTAGCATCCGTCACGGCGGCTTCGCTGCATTGGTTCTAGACCCAATCATTGACGAATTTCATCTCACAAGAGTCCTCATGGACGGCGGCAACACCCTGAACCTGCTTTACCAGGATACAGTGCGAAAAATGGGCATAGATCCCTCGAGGATCAAGCCCACCAAAACGACCTATAAAGGCGTCATACCAGGTGTAGAAGCCAACTATACAGGCTCAGTCACACTGGAAGTGGTCTTCGGATCTCCGGATAACTTCCGAAGCGAGGAGTTAATCTTCGACATAGTCCCGTTCCATAGTGGCTATCACGCACTGCTCGGGCGAACCACATTCGCAAAATTCAACGCGGTACCGCACTATGCATACCTCAAGCTCAAGATGACAGGCCATAGAGGAGTAATCATGGTCAACGGGAACACTGAACGCACCCTCCGAACGGAGCAGCACACTGCAGCGCTCGCAACAGAAGTACAAAGCAGCCTCTATAGCCAGTTCTCCAGTTCGGCCTTCAAAAGGCCGGACACTGTCAAGCGCGCCCGGAGTACCCTACAACAAGACCGCCTGGCACATTCTGAGCCAGCGTAGCAATGCGGCCCCAACCCTAGCCCTCGCGATATAGCGAAACCAGTGCTTCGCGTACATAACTACGCTCCTAAAATACCATGGGCACAGGGGAAGGGGCACTATCACGGCACGCCTGAAATACGGCTTAAACCGCACCAGGGGCTGCCGGATTCCTTTTTTTACTTTTTTTCTCTTACTCTCAGGACTCCATACTTCGGATGACCCATTCAGCAATTCTACTGCCGCACAAACGATGCAAGATCCAGGAAAGCAGACAAGCCACGCCGCATTATGGAATTCCCAGGTGGTCTCTATTGCGAGCAGTATACCTGTTTTTTAATACAATTCCGCGGCCTACCCCTGGCCAGGACATGTTAAATAGTCCAATTTCTTTTGCTTATCGCACTATTTGTATCGTTCCGCTTTCATAGCAGCCTTTCTATAAACAATGCATAGCTTTTTGTCTACTTTTTGCATTATCCTCTTTTTATATATATGTTTATCAATAACATGTTGCATCCGTACACTGTGGTACGGCAAAAATACGCCAGGGGCTTCAGTACCCATCAATATGGTGTGAGAAGTCCGTACACTTTCACAAGTGCGGCACCCCGAACTTATAGCACTATATGCATCGGCTCCGAATCATGATTTGGGTCAATAGTTGGGTTTGCCCGGCTCCTATGTTTTGGTGCCTTACGTTCCGTTATATCGGCTAAGGTAGCACTAGGAGAACTACTGCGATTGTACCCCAATTGAGATGGGCTGAGCACCTCAGTAGAGAAAGCTAAAACTGACTGTCATGATGAGGCGAGAGACCGGTCGCTGTTCGAGAGGTTTTTCGAGTCCTTAAAGACTTATGCCGCTTCGAGCGAGGAACCAGCTTTGTCCGGCCAAGGCGTGGATAGCGCCCCGAACTCGGTCTTCCGAATACTAGGGGCTTCACCGAAATTTAAAATTATAGAGTTCTATGGCTAAGTGAGAGTGTTCAAGTATTATAGTCCGATCGCCTTGTTCGTTGTGCTGAGCACCTCCCTCGACGGACCCAATCATGGGAAAAAGAGCGCTCAGGTTTATCCCGAACACCCCAGCACTAGTGGCATGGGGGCAGAAGCCGACGACTGGCCATCTCCCAATTTTTTGATAAACAGTTGTATAGAAAGTAATATTTTAAATTCAAGCATTGCTTAGCGCATATGAAAAAGTTTTTAGCGCACAGGATAACACGAGCGAGTTCATTCAAAAATTACATCCTTGGTGCATTCATCCGCCATAAGGCGGGCACCGGCCAGAACATCCTTGTAATAGTTCTCGGGCTTGCGATGCTCCTTCCCTGGCGGCGGCCCGTCCCTCACAAGCTTCTCACCATCCAGCTTACCCCAGTGCACCTTTGCACGGGCAAGGGCCCTACGGGCACCTTCGATGCAGACAGAGCGCTTGATGACCTCGAGCCTTGGACAAGCCTCCACCAGCCGCCACACCAGTCCGAAGTAGCTCCCAGGTAGGGCCTCTCCAGGCCACAACCAAACTATGAAGCCCTTCAGGGCCTATTCGGCCGCCTTGTGGAGCTCGACCAGCTGCTTCAGCTGGTCGCTCAAGGGCACAGGGTGTCCGGCCTCAGCGTACTGAGACCAGAACACCTTCTCCGTCGAGCTGCCTTCCTCGGCTCGGTAGAATGCGGCGGCATCGGATATGCTGTGGGGAAGATCTGCGAATGCCCCTGGAGAGCTCCAGATTCGAGTAAGTAACAAGTAGTTTACTTTTATATGTCTGCTTTGCATAGAGAATGCCTTACCCGCTGCTATCTTTTTCACCGCATCCTATTCTTGGAGGGCCTTCTAGGCTTCGACCTTGGCAGATTTGGCAGTTTTAAGGGCCGCAACAAGCTCGGACGCTCGCGTCTTCGAGTCGAGCTCCAAACTCTCATGTTTTTTCATGAGAGCCTGAAGCTCTTGCTGCACCTCGCCGACCTGTGCCTCAAATTTCTCCCGCTCGGTGCGCTCCGTGGCCGCTCTCTTCTTGGCCTCGGACAGCGCCTGCTTGAGGGTCGCCACCTCAGTTGTGGCCCCTACAATAAGCAGTATACTCCTGTCATTTTTTGCAATTGCGTCTTCTTATAGGCATTTTTTCTATAAGGTATCTCTTACCTTCTTTCTCTTCGAGCTGTCATTTGGCAAGGCCGAGCTCTTGCTCGGTCCGCTCGAGGCCCTGCTTCAGGGCACCCACCTCCGCAGTCAGTGCGGTGGTGGCCAGCAGCGAAGCCTGCATACGTATATTGACTCCTTTTTAGTTAGACTCCTGTGATATTTAATAGATCCTCTATTCGGCTTTTCTTTCCGAACGCCAAACAGAGCATCAGGGGCTACTGTCTATGCGGTAATATTTTTACATATTTGTACTTACCTCGAAGCCTGTTAGAAGGCTAGCACAAGCTTCAGTAAGTCCGCTTTTGGCGGACCGAACCTTCTGGACCACCGTACTCATGATGGTACGGTGCTCCTCGTCGATGGAGGCGCCCTTAAGCACCTCCAGCAGATTGTTCGGCGCCTCCGGTTGGACAGAGGACGTCGGCTCAATACGCTTGCTCCTCTTGGCAGGAGTTCGCCTGCCGCGGTCCGGAACCGTTGATGATTCCGGCACGGTGTCTGGCTTAAAGCCGGACTTGGAGCCCTGGGGGGTCTTGTCCCCTTTACTCCTGGAGTCCGGGAGGTCGCCTCGCAGCTCCTCCTGGACCACCTCCTCTTGCCCCGGAGCTTGTCGCGACGCCACTTCGGCGTCATCCGCAGCACAGGGGGAGGCAGCGGGCGGAACTGAATTCACGTCTGATGAATCCAGGGAGCCGCTCGACGACTCCTCGAGCCCGTCCTTGGGCGGGCTGCATGATTATATTCGACATTAGGGAAAGTTGCGCAACAAAAGGAATATCATGAGTTACTCTGGTATCCGAACACTTACGATTTCGCCGGACGCTTGGCCCTGTCCGGCCACTCCTCTTCTTCCTCGTCAGCGTCGGGGGCGTAGTCCGGCGGAGGGGTTTTCCTCTTCTTGGACCCTTCGGCCTCCCCTACTAGGGGGGCCTTCCTCTTCTTCCCTCCCCCCGCTGGAGGGGGGGAGGTCTCTTCTTCCTCCTCCTCGTCTTCACGGGAGGAGTGCGTCTCGGACTCATCGGACGACGAGTCCGACACCACCATATGTCGGGAACTCTTTCGAGTCCCCGTGGCCTTCTTCTTCTTGGCCTTCTTCTCCGGCACCACATAAGGTGCCAGAACCAGCAGCTTCACGAGGAGAGCAAGGGCTGGGTCTTCGGGCAAGGGAGCCGGACAATTAATCAGTGCGGACTTCGCCTGCCAATCCTGTCAAAGGTGAGGGAGTTTAGATCCCGCATAGAGTCAAACTATGAAGAAAACTTAACATCCTGTAAAAGATGAAAATATTTTACCTCGCCAGCAGGACACTGCGAGCTGAATCCACGGTCTTCGGAGGCGGATGTGGGAGCCTCGGCACCTTTGGTTAGCCCCTTCCATACATCTTCGTACGTTGTGTCGAAGAGCCTGCTCAGAGTTCGGTGACGCGCCGGGTTGAACTCCCACAAATCGAAGTCCTGTTCTTGACACGGAAGGATCCGGCGGACGAGCATGACCTGGACTACGTTGACAAGCTTGAGCTGCTTGTTCACCAGGGACTGGATGCATTTTTGCAGTCCGGTCACCTCTTCTTCGTCGCCCCACGACAAACCCGTCTCCTTCCAGGACGTGAGCCGCGTAGGGGGTCCGGATCAGAATTCAGGGGCTGCGATCCACATCGGATCGCATGGCTTGGTGATGTAAAACCACCCTGACTACCACCCCTTCAAGGTCTCCACAAAGGAGCCCTCGAGCCATAGGACGTTGGCTATTTTGCCCGCCATGGCACCTCCACACTCCGCCTGGTTGCTGCGCACCACCTTTGGCTTGACGTTGAAGGTCTTGAGCCAGAGGCCGAAATGGGGGCGGATGCAGAGGAAAGCCTCGCACACGACGATAAACGCCGAGATATTGAGGATGAAGTTCAGGGCCAGATCGTGGAAATCTAGGCCATAGTAGAACATGAGCCCGCGGACAAATGGGTGGAGAGGAAAATCCAGTCCGCGGAGGAAGTGGGGAAGAAATACTACCCTCTCATGGGGCCTTGGGGTGGGGAGAAGCTGCCCCTCCTCAGGAAGCTGGTGCGCGATGTCTTTGGACAGGTATCCGGCCTTCCTTAGCTTTTTGACATGGCCCTCCGTGACGGAGGAGACCATCCACTTGCCTCCCGCTCTGGACATTGTTGGAGAAGGTTGAGGTAGGAAGTGCAGGCTTGGGCGCTGGAGCTCGGGTGCGCAGAAGATGGATAGTCAAAAGAGGAAGAAGGCATAGGTAAAAAGGTGGATCCTTATCCCCTTATATGAGCGGATGCGACTATGTGTCCCCACCAGCCTAGTAAAACTCGCTTGCCTCCCAAGCGCCATGATAAATGGCACGGTTGGGTTACCCACGTCCGTATTGATGAGAATCCCGTAAATGGGGGACACGATCTCTGCTTTGACAAGATGTGCCAAGGAAACCGCCTCGCAAAACACGCTGAGGTGGAAAAGTGAAAACGATTCGAATAAAGGCTTGGCCGTAGTGTGATGTCACGCTGCGGAATACGTCAGCAGATTAGATTTGTGTTAATATTATTCTCTTTGTGGCAATACGTGGAAACTTATTTTGCAGAGCCGGACACTACTCTTGGTGTTTACAAACTTTTATGAATAATTTGGAGGAGGAACCCGCCTTGCAATGCCGAAGACAATCTACGCGCCGGACTCATTGTCATTAAAGCCTGGTTCAGGGGCTACTAAGGGAGTCCTGGATTAGGGGGTGTTCGGGTAGCTGGACTATACCTTCAGCTGGACTCCAGGACTATGAAGATACAAGATTGAAGACTTCGTCCCGTGTCCGGATGGGACTTTCCTTGGCGTGGAAGGCAAGCTTGGCGATGCGGATATTCAAGATCTCCTACCATTGTAACCGACTTTGTGTAACCCTAACCCTCTCCGGTGTCTGTATAAACCAGAGGGTTTTAGTCCGTAGGACAACTTCATCATACAACAATCATACCATAGGCTAGCTTCTAGCGTTTAGCCTCCTTGATCTCGTGGTAGATCTACTCTTGTACTACCCATATCATCAATATTAATCAAGCAGGACGTAGGGTTTTACCTCCATCAAGAGGGCCCGAACCTGGGTAAAACATCGTGTTCCTTCCCTCCTGTTACCATCCGGCCTAGATGCACAGTTCGGGACCCCCTACCCGAGATCCGCCGGTTTTGACACCGACAGTTGTATTTTAATTTGTTCCTGCATACAAGAGATTGAAAGTGTCCTGGTGGTTTACCGCTGGACGGCTCATGATGCCTAAATATATAGCCTAGGTGTAGAGCCAAGGCTGTATTGAAAAACAAGCCAGATATAAAGTAGATGATACATGTTACCTGATACGTCTCCAACGTATCTATAATTTTTGATTGCTCCATGCTATATTATCTACTGTTTTGGACTATATTGGGCTTTATTTTCCACTTTTATATTATTTTTGGGACTAACCTATTAACCGGAGGCCCAGCCCAGAATTGTTGTTTTTTGCCTATTTCAGTGTTTCGAGGAAACAAAATATCAAACGGAGTCCAAATAGAAAAATCCTTTTTGGAATGTGATTTTCTTCTCGGATAAGACCCAGGAGACTTGGACCCTACTCCAAGAAGTACCGGAGGCGGTCACGAGGGTAGGCCCCCCCTCTACAGGGTGCGCCCCCTGCCTCGTGGGCCTCTCGGTGCTCCACCGACGTACTCCTTCCTCCTATATATACCCACGTACCCCCAAACGATCAGAATAGGAGCCAAAAACCTAATTCCACCGCCGCAACTTTCTGTATCCATGAGATCCCATCTTGGGTCCTATTCCGGAGCTCCGCCGGAGAGGGCCGTCATCACGGAGGGCTTCTACATCATCATAGCCCCTCCGATGAAGTGTGAGTAGTTTACCTCAGACCTTCGGGTCCATAGTTATTAGCTAGATGGCATCTTCTCTCTTTTTGGATCTCAATACAATGTTCTCCCCCTCTCTTGTGGAGATCTATTCGATGTAATCTTCTTCTTTTGCGGTGTGTTTGTTGAGACCAATGAATTGTGGGTTTATGATCAAGTCTATCTAGAACAGTATTTGAATCTTCTCCGAATTCTTTTATGTATGATTGGTTATCTTTGCAAGTCTCTTCGAATTATCCGTTTGGTTTGGCCAACTAGATTGGTAGTTCTTTCCATGGGAGAAGTGCTTAGCTTTGGGTTCGATCTTGCGGTGTTCTTTCCCAGTGACAGAAGGGGCAGCAAGACACGTATTGTATCGTTGCCATCGAGGATAACAAGATGGGGTTTATTTCATATTGCATGAATTTATCTCTCTACATCATGTCATCTTGCTTAAAGCATTACTCTGTTTTTAACTTAATACTCTAGATGCATGCTGGATAGCGGTCGATGAGTGGAGTAATAGTAGTAGATGCAGAATCATTTCGATCTACTTGTCACGGACGTGATGCCTATATACATGATCATGACTAGATATTCTCATAACTATGATCAATTCTGTCAATTGCTCAACAGTAATTTGTTCACCCACCGTACAAAACTTATGCTCTTGAGAGAAGCCACTAGTGAAACCTATGGCCCCCGGGTCTATTCTCATCATATCAATCTCCATCACTTTAATCTTGCTTTGTTTTTACTTTGCCTTTTACTTTTCACTTTGCATCTTTATATCAAAAATACCAAAAATATTATCTATCGGATCTCACTTCCGTAAGTGACCGTGAAGGGATTGACAACCCCTAGTCGTGTTGGTTGCGTTGAGCTCTTTGTGTTGTGTAGGTACAAGGGACTTGCGCGTGGCCTCCTACTGGATTGATACCTTGGTTCTCAGAAACTTAGGGAAATACTTACGCTACTCTGCTGCATCATCCTTTCCTCTTCGGGGAAAACCAACGCAAGCTCAAGAGGTAGCAAGAAGAATTTATGGCGCCGTTGCTGGGGAGTCTACGCAAAAGGTCAACATACCAAGTACCCATCACAATCCCTCTCTCCCACATTACATTAGTTGCCATTTGCCTCTCGTTTTCCTCTCCCCCACTTCACCCTTGCCGTTTTATTCGCCCTCTCTTTCTCCTTCCCCTTCTCCTTCTCCGTTTGCCTTTTTCTCGCTTGCCTTTTGTCTGCTCGTGTGTTGGATTGCTTGTTTGTCGCGATGGCTCAAGATACTACCAAATTGTCTGACTTCACCAATACCAACAATAATGATTTTCTTAGCACTCCGATTGCTCCTCTTGCCAATACTGAATCTTGTGAAATCAATACTGCTTTGTTGAATCTTGTTATGAAAGATCAATTCGCCGGCCTTCCTAGTGAAGATGCCGCTACTCATCTGAATAGCTTCGTTGATTTATGTGATATGCAAAAGAAAAAAGATGTCGATAATGATGTCGTTAATTTGAAGCTATTTCCTTTTTCGCTTAGAGAGCGTGCTTGGTTTTCGTCTTTGCCTAAAAATAGTATTGATTCTTGGAACAAGTGCAAAGATGCTTTTATCTCTAAGTATTTTCCTCCCACTAAGATCATCTCTCTTAGAAACGCTATTATGAATTTTAAGCAACTTGATCATGAACATGTTGCACAAGCTTGGGAGAGAATGAAATTAATGATACGAAATTGCCCTACTCATGGTTTAAATTTGTGGATGATTATACAAAAAATTTAGGCCGGATTGAATTTTGCTTCTAGAAATCTTTTAGATTCGGCCGCGGGAGGCACTTTTATGGAAATCACTTTAGGAGATGCTACTAAACTCCTAGATAATATTATGGTTAATTATTCTCAATGGCATACTAAAAGATCTTCTAATAAAAAAGTGCATGCGATAGAAGAAATCAATGTTTTGAGTGGAAAGATGGATGAACTTATGAAATTGTTTGCTACTAAGAGTGTTTCTTCTGATCCTAATGATATTCCTTTGTCTACCTTGATTGAGAATAACAATGAATCTATGGATGTGAATTTTGTTGGTAGGAATAATTTTGGTAACGACGCTTATAGAGGGAATTTTAATCCTAGGCCATATCCTAGTAATCCTTCTAATAATTATGGAAATTCCTACAACAACTCTTATGGAAATTATAATAAGATGCCCTCTGAATTTGAGAATAGTGTTAAAGAATTTATGAATTCACAAAAGAATTTTAATGCTTTGCTTGAAGAGAAAGTGCTTAAAGTTGATGATTTGGCTAGGAACGTTGATAGAATTTCTCTTGAGATTGATTCTTTAAAGCTTAGATCTATTCCTCCTAAGCATGATATCAATGAGTCTCTCAAAGCTATGAGAATTTCCATTGATGAGTGCAAGGAAAGAACCGCTAGGATGCGTGCTTCAAAAGATGCCTTTATTAAAGCGTGTTCTTCCAATACCTATGAAAATCAAGATGAAGATTTAAAATTTATTGATGTGTCCCATATCAAATCTTTGTTTTGCAATATGAATCTTGATGAAACTGAATATGATCTTCCTTTACCTAGAAGGCGTTCCAAAAATTCGGAGTATTTAGATCTTTATGATGAAATTGATGAAAGTGGGATTGAAAGAAATAAAAATTTAGATGTTGCTAAACCCACTATATTGGATTTCAAGGAATTTAATTATGAAAGTTGCTCTTTGATTGATTGTATTTCCTTGTTGCAATCCGTGCTAAACTCTCTGCATGCTTATAGTCGACAGAAAGCCTTCACCGAACATATTGTTGATGCCTTGATGCAATATTATGAAGAAAAACTTGAGTTGAAAGTCTCTATCCCTAGAAAACTCTATGATGAGTGGGAACCAACTATCAAAATTAAAATTAAAGATCATGAGTTTTATGCTTTGTGTGATTTGGGTGCTAGTGTCTCCACTATCCCCAAAACTTTGTGTGATTTGCTAGATTTCCGCGATCTTGATGATTGCTCTTTAAACTTACATATCACGGATTCTACTATTAAGAAACCTATGGGAAGGATTAAAGATGTTCTTATTGTTGCAAATAGGAACTATGTGCCCGTAGATTTCATTGTTCTTGACATAGATTGCAATCCTTCTTGCCATATTATTCTTGGTAGACCTTTCCTTAGAACGGTTGGTGCGATTATTGATATGAAGGAAGGGAATATTAGATTCCAATTTCCGTTAAAAAGGGGCATGGAACACTTTCCAAGAAATAAAATAAAATTGCCATATGAAAACATCATGAGAGCCACTTATGGATTGCCTTCCAAAGATGGCAATACCTAGATCTATTCTCGCTTTTATGCCTAGCTAGGGGCGTTAAACGATAGCGCTGATTGGGAGGCAACCCAATTTTATTTTATTTTTTCTTTTGTGTTTTTATTATGTTAGGGAATAAATAACCCATCTACCCTCTGTTTGGATGTGGTTTTTTGTTTTAGTTAGTGTTTGTGCCAAGCTAGACCTATTGGATCTTCTTGGATGATAGTTATTTGATCTTGCTGTAATTTCCAGAAACTTTGCGTTCAGTTCCCGAATTACTAAAAATCATCAGAACGTGATAAGACAATGATTCCAATTGCTGATGATCAATAAACAAATTATCTAGGTCGTCTAATTTTGGTAGATTTTTTGGAGTTCCAGAAGTTTGTGTTAGTTACAGATTACTACAGACTGTTCTGTTTTTTACAGATTCTGTTTTTCGTGTGTTGTTTGCTTATTTTGATGAATCTATGGTTAGTAAAATAGTTTATAATCCATAGAGAAGTTGGAATACAGTAGGTCTAACACTAAAATAAATAAAGAATGAGTTCATTACAGTACCTTGAAGTGGTTTTATGTTTTCTTTCTCTAATGGAGCTCACGAGATTTCTATTGAGTTTTGTGTTGTGAAGTTTTCAAGTTTTGGGTGAGTTCTTTTGATGGATTATGGAACAAGGAGTGGCAAGAGCCTAAGTCTGGGGATGCCCATGGCACCCACAAGATAATCCAAGGACACCAAAAAGTCAAAGCTTGGGGATGCCCCGGAAGGCATCCCCTCTTTCGTCCACTTCCATCGGTAATTTACTTGGAGCTATATTTTTATTCACCAACATGATATGTGTTTTGCTTGGAGCGTCTTGTATTATTTGTGTCTTTGTTCGTTAGTGTGCCACAATCATCCTTGCTGTACACACCTTTTGAGAGAGTCATCTATGAATTAAAATTTTATAGAATACTCTATGTGCTTCACTTATATCTTTTGAGCTATGTAGTTTTGCTCTATGTGCTTCACTTATATCTTTTGAGCGTTGAAATTTTGCTCTATGTGCTTCACTTAGATCTTTTAGAGCACGGTGGTGGTTTATTTTAAAGAAACTATGATCTCTCATGCTTCACTTAAATTATTTTGAGTGTCGTAATAGCATGGTAATTTGTTTAATAATAACTTTCTTGGTATTCAAGATTTGTGAAACTTTCTTTTGAGTGCGTTGAATACTAAGAAAAGTTGGATGATTGATAATTGTTTTGAGATATGGAGGTAGTAATATCAAAGTCATGCTAGTAGAGTAATTGTGAATTTGATAAGTGCTTGATTTAAAGTTTGCAAGTCCCGTAGCATGCACGTATGGTTAACATTATGCAACAAATTTGAAACATGAGGTGTTATTTGATTGTCCTCCTTATGAGTGGCGGTCGGGGATGAGCGATGGTCTTTTCCTACCAATCTATCCCCCTAGGAGCATGCGCGTAATACTTTGGTTTTTGATGGCTTGTAGATTTTTGCAATAAGTATATGAGTTCTTTATGATTAATGTTGAGTCCATGGATTATACACACTCTCACCCTTCCATCATTGCTAGCCTCTACGGTACCGTGCATTGCCCTTTCTCACTTTGAGAGTTGGTGCAAACTTCGCCGGTGCATCCAAACCCCGTGATATGATACGCTCTTTCACACATAAACCTCCTTATATCTTCCTCAAAACAGCCACCATACCTACCTATTATGGCATTTCCATAGCCATTCCGAGATATATTACCATGCAACTTTCCACCATCCAGTTTATCATGACACATTCATCATTGTCATATTGCTTAGCATGATCATGTAGTTGACATAGTATTTGTGGCAAAGCCACCATTCATAATTTTTACTTGTCACTCTTGATTCATTGCATATCCCGGTACACCGCCGGAGGCATTCATATAGAGTCATACTTTGTTCCAGTATCGAGTTGTAATCATTGAGTTGTAAATAAATAGAAGTGTGATGATCATCATTCAATAGAGCATTGTCCCAAAAAAATAGAAAGGCCAAAGAAAAAAAGAAGGCCCAAAAAAAGGGGCAATGTTACTATCCTTTTTTCCACACTTGTGCTTCAAAGTAGCACCATGATATAGCGAGTCTCATATATTGTGCTTCAAAGTAGCACCATGTTCTTCATATAGAGAGTCTCTTGAGTTATCACTTTCATATACTAGTGGGAATTTTTCATTATAGAACTTGGCTTGTATATTCCAACAATGGGCCTCCTCAAGTGCCCTAGGTCTTCATGAGCAAGCAAGTTGGATGCACACCCACTTAGTTTATTTTGTTGAGATTTCATACATTTATAGCTCTAGTGCATCCGTTGCATGGCAATCCCTACTCCTCGCATTAACATCAATCGATGGGCATCTCCCTAGCCCATTGATTAGCCTCGTTGATGTGAGACTTTCTCCTTTTTTTGTCTTCTCCACACAACCCCCATCATTATATTCTATTCCACCCATAGTGCTATATCCATGGCTCACGCTCATGTATTGCGTGAAAGTTTATGAGTTTGAAATTATTAAGGTATGAAACAATTGCTTGGCTTGTCATCGGAGTTGTGCATGATGAGAGCAATCTTGTGTGATGAAAATGGAGCATGACTAAACTATGTGATTTTGTAGGGATGAACTTTCTTTGGCCATGTTACTTTGAGAAAACATAATTGCTTTGTTAGTTTGCTTGAAGTGTTATTATTCTTTATGTCAATATGAACTTTTGTCTTGAATCTTTCTAATCTGAATATTCATACCACAATTAATAAATTTTGCATTGAAATTATGCCAAGTAGCACTCCGCATCAAAAATTCTCTTTTTATCATTTACCTACTCAAGGACGAGCAGGAATTAAGCTTGGGGATGCCTGATACGTCTCCAACGTATCTATAATTTTTGATTGCTCCATGCTATATTATCTACTGTTTTTGACTATATTGGGCTTTATTTTCCACTTTTATATTATTTTTGGGACCAACCTATTAACCGGAGGCCCAGCCCAGAATTGCTGTTTTTTTTGCCTATTTTAGTGTTTCGAAGAAACAGAATATCAAACGGATTCCAAACAGAAAAATCCTTTTTGGAACGTGATTTTCTTCTCGGATAAGACCCAGGAGACTTGGACCCTACTCCAAGAAGTATCGGAGGCGGTCACGAGGGTAGGGGGCGCCCCCCCCCCCTACAGGGCGCGCCCCCTGCCTCGTGGGCCACTTAGTGCTCCACCGACGTACTCCTTCCTCCTATATATACCCATGTACCCCCAAACGATCAGAACAGGAGCCAAAAACCTAATTCCACCGCCGCAACTTTCTGTATCCACGAGATCCCATCTTGGGGCCTGTTCCGGAGCTCCCCTGGAGAGGGCCGTCATCGCGGAGGGCTTCTACATCATCATAGCCCCTCCGATGAAGTGTGAGTAGTTTACCTCAGACCTTCGGGTCCATAGTTATTAGCTAGATAGCTTCTTCTCTCTTTTTGGATCTCAATACAATGTTCTCCCCCTCTCTTGTGGAGATCTATTCGATGTAATCTTCTTCTTTTGCGGTGTGTTTGTTGAGACCGATGAATTGTGGGTTTATGATCAAGTCTATCTATGAACAGTATTTAAATCTTCTCTGAATTCTTTTATGTATGATTGGTTATCTTTGCAAGTCTCTTAAAATTATCCGTTTGGTTTGGCCAACTAGATTGGTAGTTCTTGCCATGGGAGAAGTGCTTAGCTTGTTCGATCTTGCGGTGTTCTTTCCCAGTGACAGAAGGGGCAGCAAGACACGTATTGTATCATTGCCATCGAGGATAACAAGATGGGGTTTATTTCATATTGCATGAATTTATCTCTGTACATCATGTCATCTTGCTTAAAGCGTTACTCTGTTTTTAACTTAATACTCTAAATGCATGCTGGATAGAGGTCGATGAGTGGAGTAATAGTAGTAGATGCAGAATCGTTTCGATCTACTTGTCACGGATGTGATGCCTATATACATGATCATGCCTAGATATTCTCATAACTATGCTCAATTCTGTCAATTGCTCCACAGTAATTTGTTCACCCACCGTAGAAAACTTATGCTCTTGAGAGAAGCCACTAGTGAAACCTATGGCCCCCGGGTCTATTCTCATCATATCAATCTCCATCACTTTAATCTTGCTTTGTTTTTACTTTGCCTTTTACTTTTCACTTTGCATCTTTATATCAAAAATACCAAAAATATTATCTATCGGATATCACTTCCGTAAGTGACCGTGAAGGGATTGACAACCCCTAATCGCGTTGGTTGCGTTGAGCTCTTTGTGTTGTGTAGGTACGAGGGACTTGCGCATGGCCTCCTACTGGTTTGATACCTTGGTTCTCAAAAACTGAGGGAAATACTTACGCTACTCTACTGCATCATCCTTTCCTCTTTGGGGAAAACCAACGCAAGCTCAAGAGGTAGCATTACCTTGTTGGTTGACCAACGGTTGTTATAATAAGGGTGATAACACCAATTTGGAGTATTGATGACTCCTTCCATGTTTGCTGGTTGATGATAAAACCGTACCGGGTTATGATAAACACCAGTTTTATCCATATAACACTGGTGACTTGTAGTCAAAACCAGACCAGATAAATAAGCGCCGGATTATAGTTGATCATGTACTGACAACTTAGCATTGTAAGCCACGCCGGGTTTTAATAAACGCTGGTTTATCAGAAAATATTTATGAATCTTATCAATAGAGAAAAAACTTTGCAAAAAACACAAGAAGAATATGCAAGGCTTTTCATGGGCTGCCAGGCCCTAAATCGAGGCTTTTCATGGGCTGCCAGGCCACTGAGTTAAACCATTTTTCAAAGCCTTTTAAGATGGACCTCAATCTTTAACCAATCATCGTTTTAACTTTGACATGTTCAGGGTCTATGAGATTGACTTGTCAAACGTTCGACGGGTCATACCAGGTTTACCTGGACGGAGTGGCTTACTTAAAGAGGCAGGGTAACCCGGGGTTTTAGGTGAATACATCTGGCTTCCAAGCCTGGCTTGATAGCCTATTGCAAGGGTGCAAACTCTTTGTTCTTTGAGAAGCAAAGAGCCCCCAAGCAACATTTGAGCTGTACTCGGTGGGTGCCTATGTTTGAGCTGTGTTGGAGCAACACTCTCTTTGGCCCCACATAATTTCCTTTTGGCCTTAAGCCTATCAAGAGGTGTAGCTATGGTGCGAATACAACCAAGCCCCCTAGTGATTTCCTTTTGGCCTTAAGCCGATCAAGAGGCGTAGCTAAGGTTCGGACACGACCAAGCCCCCTAGTGATTTCCTTTTAAATGTGTGGCTTTATAAGCCGGATCAACAGAACTCCACTTTATGAATAGAAGCCCCCATGTAAACGCACATGATGTAAAAACAACAGAGACCCTGCTTTAGTTGAGGCTCCGGTTTATTATATTGATCATAATATATACATTGTCATAATTATGTACATAAAAGGAGCCTATGGCTCAAATATCGTAAGGCCGAAGATGAGCTATATTCCATGGCCGCTGGGTCTCCTCCTCTGATTTAAGTGAGTCTTTGTGCTCTCGAACATCGATAAGGTAGTATAATCCATTGTGCAAATTTTTGCTGACCACAAAAGGCCCTTCCCAAGGTGGGGATAACTTGTGCATATCAGTCTGATCCTGGATGAGCCGGAGCACCAGATCGCCTTCTTGAAAAGTTCTGGTTTTAACCCGGTGGCTGTGATAACGTCGCAGATCTTGTTGATAAATCGCCAAACGTGCCGCCGCAAGATCACGCTCCTCATCTAACAGGTCTGGTGAGTCCTGACGTGCTTTTTCATTATCAGCTTCAACATAAGCCGTCACGTGGGGCGAGTCATGATGGATATCACTAGGGAGAACTACCTCTGCTCCGTAAACCATGAAGAACGGCGTGTAACCCATAGATTTGTTCGGTGTGGTGTTGATACTCCATAATACGGAAGGTAACTCCTCCACCCAACAACCTGGCGTCCACTTTAAAGGAACCATAAGCCAGGGTTTGATACCTCTCAAAATCTCTTGATTGGCCCTCTATGCTTGACCATTAGATTGGGCGTGAGCCACTGATGACACGTCAAGCCGGATGTGCTCACGTTGACAAAATTCTTCCATAGCACCATTGGACAGATTAGTACCATTATCAGTTATAATGCTGTGTGGAAAACCAAACCGGAATATCACCTTTTTAATGAATTGAACCACCATGGCCGCATCACACTTACTGACTGGCTCTGCCTTTACCCACTTGGTAAACTTATCAACTGCCACCAGCAGGTGGGTCTTCTTGTCCATGGACCTCTTAAAGGGTCCAACCATATCTAGCCCCCAAGTTGCAAACGGCCAAGTGATTGGAATCATTCTTAATTCTTGAGCCGGAACATGAGCGCGGCGTGCAAACTTCTGACAACCGTCACACCTCTTTACCAAATCCTCAGCATCAGCATGAGCCGTCAACCAATAGAAGCCGTGACGAAAGGCCTTAGCCACCAAGGATTTTGAACTGGCGTGGTGACCACAATCTCCTTTGTGGATCTCATGCAAAATCTAACAACCTTCTCGAGGAGACACACAACGCTGAAACGCTCCTATGACGCTGGAATGATGTAGCTTCCCATTGACAATGGTCTTTGACTTAGATCACCGGATTATCTGCCGGGCCAAGGTTTCATCGTCTAGTAACTCGCCCCGGCTCATGTATGCCAGGTACGGGACCGCCCAATCCATAATAACATGAAGATCCGCCACCAATTGAGCCTCCGGGTCAGGCACAGCCAAATCCTTCTCCGTAGGTATCTTGACTGACAGATTATGTAGCACATCTAGAAAGGTATTGGGTGGCATCGGTTTACGTTGAGGGCCTATGCAACTTAAAGCATCTGACACTACATTTTTTCGCCGGTTTATATGGTCAACCTGATAACCCTTGAAATGACCAGCCACCGTATCCACCTCTCATATATATGCTGCCATGAGTGGATCCTTGGAATCCCAAGTGCCAGATACCTGTTGAGCCACCAGGTCCGAGTCACCAAAACACTTAACCCGGCTTAAATTCATTTCCTTAGCCATCCGAAGACCATGGAGCAAGGCCTCATACTCAGCTGCATTGTTAGTACAAGGGAACATTAAATGTAGAACATAACAAAACTTATCACCTCATGGGGAATTAATATGACTCCAGCCCCCGAGCCCTCCAATTGTCTGGACCCATCAAAATGAATAGTCCAATAAGTGTTGTCTGGCTTTTCCTCTGGTGCTTGCAACTCCGTCCAATCATTGATGAAGTCCACAAGTGCTTGGGATTTGATTCATGTGAGAGGCGTATACTTTAACCCGTGAGGTCCAAGCTCAATAGCCCATTTAGCAATCCGGCCAGTTGCTTCTCTATTTTGGATGATATCTCCCAAAGGGGCTGAACTGACCACTGTGATAGGATGACCCTGAAAATAATGCTTGAGTTTCTGACTTGCCATGAAAACTCCATACACCAGCTTCTGCCAATGTGGGTATCTCTGTTTGGACTCAGTAAGCACCTCGCTGATATAATAAACTGGCCGTTGAACCGGATACTCTTTTCCGGCCTCCTTGCGCTCCACCACGATAGCCACACTAACAACCCGGGCATTAGCAGCCACATATAGCAGTAAGGGCTCTTTATCGACCGGAGCCGCAAGTACAGGTGGCTTGGCTAACTGTCTCTTCAAGTCCTCAAACGCTTTATCAGCAGCATCACTCCAGACGAAGTCATCTGTCTTCTTTAGCATCTGATACAAAGGGATATCCTTCCCCCCAAGGCGACTAATAAACCGGCTTAGGGCTGCAATCCGGCCTGCAAAACGCTAGACATTGTTGATACACGCCGGTTTAGACAAGTATGTGATAGCTGTGATCTTCTCCAGATTAGCTTCAATGCCCCTGTTACTTAGACACCAGAAAACCCAAGAGCTTGCCTTCTGGTACACCAAAGACACATTGGGCTGGATTAAGCATCATCTTATAAACCCGGAGGTTATCAAAAGTTTCCTTCAAGTCACTATCAATGTTTCCTCCTTTCTGGACTTCACCACAGTATCATCCACATATGCATGAACATTGCGCCCAATCTGTTTATCCAGGCAATTCTGGACGCAGCGCTGATAAGTCGACTGGGCACTCTTGAGCCCAAAAGGCATAGATACATAATCGAAGGCTCCAAAGGTATTTATGAAAGTTGTCTTCTCCTGGTCCTTAACTGCCATTTTGATCCGATGATAACCAAAATAAGCATCCAGAAAACTCAAACGGTCACAACCTGCCGTAGCATCAATGATTTGATCAATACGAGGAAGAGCAAAGGGGTCATCTGGATAGGCTTTGTTTAAGTCTGTGTAATCCACACACATACGCCAAGTGTCGTTTTTCTTAAGTACTAGCACCGGATTAGCTAGCCACTCAGGGTGAAATACCTCCACAATAAACCCTGCTGCCAAGAGCCGGGCTACCTCCTCACCAATAGCTTTACTCCTCTCTTCGTTGAAGCGGCGGAGAAACTGCCTGGCCGGTTTAAACTCGGGATCTATATTAAGAGTGTGCTCAGGGAGTTCCCTCGGTACATCTGGCATGTCATAAGGCTTCCATGCAAAGATGTCCCGGTTCTCATGAATGAACTCGATGAGTGCACTTTCCTATTTCGGATCCAAGTTAGCGCTGATGCTGAACTGCTTGGATGAATCGCCAGGACAAAGTCAACCAGCTTAGTCTCCTCAGCCAATTTAAATTTTAGCGCCGGATCATGCTCTGTAGTTGGCTTTTTTAGAGAAGTCATATCCGCCGGATCAACATTGTCCTTATAAAAATTCAGCTCCTCTGTGGCACAAATCGATTCAGCATAAGCCGCATCACCTTCATCACATTCCAAAGCAATCTGCCGGCTCCCATGCACTGTGATGGTCCCCTTATGACCCGGCATCTTAAGCTGCAAATACACATAACAAGGCCTTGCCATGAACTTAGCATAGGCCAGCCGTCCGAATAGGGCATGATATGGACTCCTGATTTTCATCACTTCAAAAGTCAACACCTCTGATCTTGAATCATGATCATCTCCAAAAGCAACCTCCAGAGCTATCTTGCCAACCGGGTATGCCGATTTACCAGGGACCAAACCACGAAACACGGTGTTCGACGGTTTAAGATTCTTATCTGTTAACCCCATGCGACGGAAGGTTTCATAGTAAAGGATATTGATACTGCTTCCTCCATCCATAAGCACCTTGGTAAACTTATACCCCCCAACCTGAGGTGCCACCACCAAGGCCGGAGGACCCGGATTGTCAACCCGGGGTGGATGATCCTCTCGACTCCACAGAATGGGCTATTCAGACCAGCGCAGATAACGAGGTACCGCCGGTTCAATGGAGTTCACGGCCCTTTTATGAAGCTTCTGATCACGCTTACATAAGATGTCGTGGGTTTGTCACGACAGATGTCCTTGTGAAAGGACTTAGTCGTGGAGCCATCGCAATGGATTAGCTTAAAGGGGTTAAACCGGACAAGGGGTCACGGGGAATTTATACTAGTTCGGCCCCTTCGATGAAGGTAAAAGCCTACGTCTAGTTGTGATTGGTATTGCTAGGGTTTCAATGACTAGGGAGTGAATCTGCTTTGACTGGTTCTCGAGTTGTTGTGTGTTTTCCCTAAACCGCCGTCGGGTCGTTCCTTTATATACACAGGTTGACGCCCGCCGGTTTACAGAGTCCCGAAGCCGGATCATAAATGTGTCCGGTTCGGTCTCTATACTTCCTATCTTACAATGCAAGTTACATAATAAGGTCGGTTTACATCTACAGGCTTTAACTCGCCTTTGGGCCTTGGGCCTTCATAAAGCGCCATCATTCTCACGTCTTCATTGGCTTCTAATCTTCATAAAGTTAATCCGGCTACTCCTGGCCGGTTTACTCCAGTAGTAATATCCCCAACATTAGGACCCAGATTGGTTTGAACTTGTTCATGTCAATCTTCAACACTTAGAAAAATTCTTGCTCTGGCATCTTTGTATAAATCTGGTAAATCACCGTGACGTCATCCTTTAAATCCGCAGCCAATCGTTATGATGTCATCTACCCGTTGAAGCCGAAGATGCTCTTCATTAATGATCGTTTCAACCCTCGAGGCATCATCCTTTAATAATTATCCATTTCCAGCTCCTTGATTTCCACACTTGTCTCTTTATCGCTTCGCCTTGTAAAAAGGACCACGGGTCCTTCTCCTTTTTCCCCTTCGCCTCCTTCACTTCGTCTTCCTCCTCATGACACCTCTGCCCCTGAGCGCCGCTGCCGTCACCGAGCTTCACTTCTGCTTCAACAAAGGCCGCTGCATCAACCTGACCATTACCAGAGACACGTGGTGATCCTCCGCTGCTTCCTCCTGTACCAGTAAGTTTCCCTTCTCCTCACCCCAGATCTGTCATTAGGGTTCGGTGTTCTTCATAACCTGAAGCTGTTCCTCCTTTAGTAACACCAATGGCTAGTTAGATCTGATCGTTTTCAGTGCCCTTTGTAGTTTAAACTCCCTTCTTCTTGTTAAGGAACTTGCTTGATATCAAACTCATCTGAACTTACTGAACCTTTTGAGCACTTGAAATTATAACAGAATATATTTTGATTATCCAACGCATGGCAGATCTGAAATTTCCATGCCAAACTGTGAAATCTATTTTACCTTACTTAGCCCTTTTTCGCCTTAGATCTGTATCCTCTTTACCATGTAGGCGGTTTACCCTTGTAAAAACAATCTATCTCATACCATTAGTCCCCTGGTAAATCGGCGAACCCCCTTTGCATTCATTGTAACAATCCGGTTTAACAACACATGTATACCCTTGAAATGACCTTGCCAGTCATTATTGTATTAGTCTCCGGTTTACGCAATTTCATACATCTGTATATCTTTATTCCATTGCATCCTGCGCACCACCATGAATGATTTGTAAACCTGCATTTCTTTTTCAGCTTTTCGTTTCACAATGGCCAAATAGTTTGCCGCTTGCAACTAGGCTCCTTCCCGGATCACCGAAGAACAGTTGAACGGAATGGTCAGTATCGGCACTTTGCCCAAGAAAACAGAAATTCGGTGGCAAGTTCCAGGAACAGAGAATCCTCCTACCCTGAGGCAGGGTGAGGTAGTGGTCTTTGTCGACCACATAGGCGGTGGTTTCAAACCGCCCGGGTCAAAAATTTTCCAAGATGTTCTTGCCAGTTTCCAACTCCATCCTCAAGATATCGGACCCAACTCGGTGTCCAATCTATGCAACTTCCAAGTCTTCTGTGATGTGTACTTACAAGAAGAACCAACTGCTGAGCTGTTCCGGGACCTTTTTCATCTGAACCGGCGTAAAGAATTTGTAAATGGTCCCAACACTGAACTTGGTGGTGTCTCTATTCAAAAGCGGGAGGAAGTTGAATTCCCTCATGCCAAACTGCACAGTCACCCTAAGGAATGGAACCAGACTTGGTTCTACTGCATAGATACCTCTCCTGAAGATGGGAACCCTCTTCCAGGCTACCGTGATCACCGGCTTTCCAACACTCATCCAATGCCGCAACGTTTAAGTTCTGCAGAACGGGCCAAATATGCCCCTCAACTCGCCAAGCTCCGGGCCTTTATGGCCAACGGTTTATCAGGCGTTGATTTTGTGTGTTGCTGGATATCTTGGAGCGTTTTGCTGCTAAGCCACCGCCCCGGTTTAATGTATGAGTATACCAGTTAGTTAGAAGACCCCCAACGCCACATCAACATTCAGATAACCGATGAAGAGGTCACTGAAGGCGTTAAGAAAATTTTGAATGAACCGGAATCAGTCTGTCGCCAAACCGGCTTGAACCCCTTCTACACTCAAAATAAACCGCATGCTCTAAGGACTATGCTTCCTTTTTATCTTTGATATCTTTAAATTGTTCAACTTATAAACTTTCCTCTATTTGTGTATGAACAGGGTGATGATCCCTTCTGGAAGCAGAAATCCACAGATAAAGTGGCAAAGCCATCCGGTCCCAAAACCAAAGCCATCAAGCGTACCTCAAAGCGGAAAATGGCTGACCGGATCAACATGGAACTTGATGAAGATGCAGATGATCCGGAAGTTGAGGTAGAACTTGACTCACTTGGCTCCCTTTTCATGCACCTCATTAACAATGATCTTTATCAGGAGGACGTAGAAGGCAGCCATGCTAATGATGTAGAGGTAATTACCCTTTCCTCCGGTTCAGACTCTATGCCAACACAAAAAACCCGTCAAGCAGTCCGGAAAGTAAGCTTTTCTCATCCTCTTGCTTACTTGGATCCAACATTTATTTTGAAGGCGCAGTAGCATGAAGCTCGCCGGACAACCCGGCACAGTGGCCAACAGGTCACTTCGGCCGGTTTACCTGATACCCCGGTTCGGAAGCGCCGATCTAAGGTCTCTCCCACTTCTGACAATTCTTATCCCAAGGAAGGTTATTTCAGACAACCTCTTAATCCGTCCGATTCAAATTATCAGGTGACACCTCCCTCATCCTCTGGTGAATCAACAACAACCAACTCCCTCCTCTTAAAACTGTAGTTGGGTAAGCATTCAAACCCTTTCTTCAAATGCATTGCAAATCTTGAATAAGATGCTAAACCTCTTTTACTTTTGTTTGCAGAGCCAAAGCCAGACCCAGCAAGAAAGCTCGGATCAACAATCCGTCAGAAGACCAAGCGGTTTTTGGAGAAGAGCAAATAGGTGAACCGGACCAAACTCGTGAACCTGAGGGTCCTCATCCTAAAGCTACCTTTGATGAACCGCCCCTTCAAGACCAGAATATTGATGAACAACCAGAAGTTGATCCTGCTGTGCCTGACACTGAACAGGCAGCTCCAAACCAGGCTAGTCTGGTGAGAGGTACTAATACTCCATCATCACCCGCAAAAACTACTGAAGGCCAAGGAGATGATGTTATCATTACTGGCATGGGCCACAGCTCTCCTGGCCATCTGCTACGTCTTGAGCTTGCGTTGGTTTTCCCCGAAGAGGAAGGGATGATGCAGCAGAGTAGCGTAAGTATTTCCCTTAGTTTTTGAGAACTAAGGTATCAATACAGTAGGAGGCCACGTTCAAGTACCTCGTACCTGCACAAAACGATAGCTACTCGCAACCAACGCGATTAGGGGTTGTCAATCCCTTCACGGTCACTTACGAGAGTGAGATCTGATAGATATAATATTTTTGGTATTTTTGGTATAAAGATGCAAAGTAAAAAGTAAAGGCAAAGTAAAAAAGCAAAGCAAGATTAAAGTGATGGAGATTGATATGATGAGAATAGACCCGGGGGCCATAGGTTTCACTAGTGGCTTCTCTCAAGAGCATAAGTATTCTACGGTGGGTGAACAAATTACTGTTGAGCAATTGACAGAATTGAGCATAGTTATGAGAATATCTAGGCATGATCATGTATATAGGCATCACGTCCGTGACAAGTAGACCGAAACGATTCTGCATCTACTACTATTACTCCACTCATCGACCGCTATCCAGCATGCTTCTAGAGTATTAAGTTGAAAATAGAGTAACGCCTTAAGCAAGATGACATGATGTAGAGAGATAAATTCATGCAATATGAAATAAACCCCGTCTTGTTATCCTCGATGGCAATGATACAATACGTTCCTTGCTTCCCCTTCTGTCACTGGGTAAGGACACCGCAAGATCGAACCCAAAGCTAAGCACTTCTCCCATGGCAAGAAATACCAATCTAGTTGGCCAAACCAAACGGATAATTCGAAGAGACTTGCAAAGATAACCAATCATACATAAAAGAATTCAGAGAAGATTCAAATATTATTCATAGATAGACTTGATCATAAACCCACAATTCATCGGTCTCAACAAACACACCGCAAAAAGAAGATAACATCGAATAGATCTCCACAAGAGAGGGGGAGAACTTTGTATTGATATTCAAAGAGAGAGAAGAAGCCATCTAGCTACTAACTATGGACCTGAAGGTCTGAGGTAAACTACTCACACTTCATCGGAGGGGCTAGGATGATATAGAAGCCCTCTGTGATGATGGCCCTCTTCCGGCAGAGCTCCGGAATAGGCCCCAAGATGGGATCTCGTGGATACAGAAAGTTGCGGCGGTGGAATTAGGTGTTTGGCTCCTGTTCTGATCGTTTGGGGGTACGTGTGTATATATAGGAGGAAGAAGTACGTCGGTGGAGCACCGAGGGGCCCACGAGGCAGGGGGCGCGCCCTTGGGGGGAGCCCCCCACCCTCGTGACCTCCTCTTTGACTCCCTGGAGTAGGGTCCAAGTCTCCTGGATCACGTTCGGTGAGAAAATCACGTTCCCTAAGATTTTATTCCGTTTGGACTCCGTTTGATATTCTGTTTCTCCGAAACACTGAAATAGGCAAAAAACAGCGTCCGCGCTTCATTCTTTCGCCGGTCTATATGGTCAACTTGATAGCCCTTGAAATGGCCAGCCACCGTGTCCACCTCTCATCGATATGCAGCCATGAGTGGGTCTTTAGAATCCCAAGTGATAGACACCTGTTGAGCCACCAGATCTGAGTCCCCAAAGCACTTAACCCGGCTTAAGTTCATCTCCTTAGCCATCCGAAGACTATGGAGTAAGGCCTCATACTCAGCTGCATTGTTAGTACAAGGGAACTTTAAACGGAGGACATAACAAAACTTGTCACCTCGTGGGGAAGTTAGTATGACTCCAGCCCCCGAGCCCTCCAATTGTCTGGATCCATCAAAGTGAATAATCCAATACGTGTTATCTCGCTTTTCCTCTGGTGCCTGCAATTCCATCCAATCATTGATGAAGTCCACAAGTGCTTGGGATTTAATCATTGTGCGAGGTATGTACTTGAGCCCGTGAGGTCCAAGATCAATAGCCCACTTGGCATTCCGGCCAGTTGCTTCTCTGTTTTGAATGATATCTCCTAGAGGGGCTGAACTGACCACTGTGATAGGATGGCCCTGAAAATAATGTTTAAGCTTCCGGCTTGCCATAAACACTCCATACACCAGCTTCTGCCAATGTGGATACCTCTGCTTTGATTCAATGAGCACCTCACTGATATAATAAACCGGCAGCTGAACCGGATACTCCTTGCCAGCTTCCTTGCGCTCCACCACAATAGCCACGCTAACATCTCGGGCATTAGCAGCCACATACAGCAATAACGGCTCTTTATCGATCGGGGCTGCAAGCACAGGCGGTTCAGCTAACTGCCTCTTCAGATCCTCAAACACTTTATCAGCCGCCTCGCTCCAGACAAAATCATCTGTTTTCTTTAGCATCTGATATAAAGGGATAGCCTTCTCCCAAGGACGACTGATAAACCAGCTCAAATCAAATCCGCAATCCAGCCGGCCAAACATTGAACATCATTGATACACGCCGGTTTAGCCAAAGATGTAATTGCTGAGATTTTTTCTGGATTAGCCTCAATGCCTCTGTTTGACACCAGAAAACCCAAGAGTTTGCCTGTCAGGACACCAAAGACACACTTTTCTGGATTGAGCATCATCTTGTAAACCCGGAGGTTGTCAAAGGTTTCTCTGAAATCATCTATCAATGTTTGCTCCTTCCTGGATTTTATCACAATATCATCCACGTATGCATGAACATTACACCCAATTTGCTTATGAAGACAATTCTGAACACAACGTTGATAAGTCGCCTGGGCACTCTTAAGCCCAAAGGGCATGGAGACATAGCAGAAGGCTCCAAAGGGAGTTATGAAAGTTGTCTTCTCCTGGTCCTTAACTGCCATTTTGATCTGATGATAACCAGAATAAGCATCCAGAAAACACAAACGGTCACAATCCGCCGTAGCATCAATGATCTGATCAATACGAGGGAGGGCAAAGGGGTCTGCAGGGCAAGCCTTGTTCAAGTCTGTGTAATCTACACACATACGCCAAGTGCCATTTTTCTTAAGAACCAGCACCGGATTAGCCAACCACTCCGGGTGAAAGACCTCCACGATAAACCCTGCGGCCAACAAGCGAGCTACCTCTTCACCAATAGCCTTCCACCTTTCTTCATTGAAGTGGCGGAGAAACTACCGGACCGGTTTAAACATAGGATCAATGTTAAGTATGTGCTCAGTGAGTTCCCTCGGTACACCTGGCATGTCAGAAGGTTTCCATGCAAAGATGTACCGGTTCTCACGGATGAACTCGATGAGTGCGCTTTCCTATTTGGGATCCAGGTTAGCGCTGATGCTGAACTGCTTGGATGAATCGCCGGGAACAAAATCAACCATCTTAGTATCTTTGGCCAATTTAAATTTCAACGCCGAATCGTGTTCCGTAGTTGGCTTTTTCAAAGAAGTCATATCTGCCGGATCAACTTGGTATTTATAAAACTTCAGCTCCTCCGTGGCACAAACCGACTCAGCATAAGCCGCATCACCTTCCTCACATTCCAAAGCGATCTTCCTGCTCCCGTGTACTGTGATGGTCCCCTTATGACCCGGCATTTTGAGTTGTAGATAAACATAACACGGCCTTGCCATAAACTTAGCGTAAGCCGGTCGCCCAAACAAAGCGTGATACGGACTTTTGATTTTTACCACCTCAAAAGTCAATGTTTCTGATCTTGAATCATGATCACCTCCAAAAGCCACCTCTAAGGCTATCTTGCCCACTGGATATACAGACTTACCAGGCACCACACCATGGAAAACGGTGTTTGACGGTTGAAGACTCTTATCTGTCAACCCCATACGACGGAAGGTATCATAATATAGAATGTTGATACTACTTTCCCCATCCATGAGTACCTAAGTGAACTTATATCCCCCAACTTGAGGGGCCACCACTAAGGCCAGATGACCCGGATTGTCAACCCGGGGCGGGTGATCCTCTCTACTCCATAAAATGGGTTGCTCAGACCAGCGCAAATACTGAGGCACTGCCGGTTCAACAGAGTTTACTGCCCTCTTGTGAAGCTTCTGATCACGCTTACACAAGCTAGTGGTGAAGACATGATATTGCCCACTATTTTACTGCTTAGGATTACTCTGATAACCTGACTGCTGCTGCTGCTGGTTCCCCTGATGGTTGTAACCTCCCTGGTTGCCCTGGTTCCCTTGATTGCTATGTCTGGTTTGATTGCCCTGAAATCCTGAACCAGAGCTGCCGCCTCCGTAACCCGGCCCGTGGAAACCACCTCCTGAACCGCCGGGCGGGCAATTATCATACTGACACATATTGGAGTTCTTGAAATCTCGCATGATATAACAATCCTTCCAAAGATGCGATGCTGGCTTCTCCTTTGATCCATGCTTTGGACAGGGTTGATTTAACAGGCGCTCCAAATTAGGGCCTGAACCTCCGCCCCTCTGAGGCTGTTTGCCCTTACGGCACTGACCGTTCTCCTGAGCATTGGTGTTAGCCACAAAGTCCAAACTATTGTCGGCCTTGTGCTTACCATTGTTCCCTTGGCCTGCCGGATTATGCTGCTGACCCTTGGTGTTGCCGTTCTTTTTCCCATTCCCCGATTTGTCCTCCTTTGAGTCAGGGTCTTTGGTATTATCTGAATCGGCATACTTAACCAAAGCGGCCATAAGCGTTGACATATCATTGCAGTGACATTTGAGCCTTCCTAACTTCTGTTTGAGCGACAGAAAACGGCAATTGCCCTCCAACGTTAACACTACAGTATCTGCATTGATACGATCTGATGAATGCAAAATAGCTGAGACCCGCTTTCCCCAATGGGTCGTGGACTCCCCATCCTCTTGGACACAAGCGGCCAGATCCACAATTGACATGGGCTGCTTACAAGTATCTTTGAAGTTCTGGATAAAACGGTGCTTCAATTCGGCCCATGATCCGACAGAGTTAGTTGGTAAGCTCTTCAACCAAGTACGAGTTGTTCCTTCCAACATCATGGTGAAGTATTTAGCACATACTGGTTCATCCACATCTAACATCTCCATTGCCATCTCGTAGATTTCAACCCATGCATCTGGTTGCAGATCTGCGGTGTAATTGGGTACCTTACGAGGTCCTTTGAAGTCCTTGGGCAGTCTCACATTACGCAAAGCGGGGGTGAGACACGGTACCCCTAAGGAACTGAATACCACACATGGCTCTAATGAAGCGGTAGGGTGAACCGAGTAGGTTGACGGGCTCCGTGCACAGCTGCTAACTCGGCTTCCGGACGTGCGCCACCATGATCCACCACATCCTGCGCATTAGCACCTCCCCCTGCCGGGTTGTGCCCTCGCGGCGAATTACACCGACATGCACTGCTTGACACGGCCGGTTCGTCCTCAACGTGCCTGATGTAGCTCCGGCTTGGACGGGGGGTGGAATGAATCCTCTCACGACTGTGCGAATATGCATGCTGCTGGTTTAGAGCCATTTGAAGGAGATCTCTGGCCCGTCGTGCCTCAATCGCAACTGGTGATTCGCCGTCGGTTGGGAGGGCTGTCAATCGTGAAGCGGCGGCCACAATGTTGTCCAACAGGTTGGAGTAATGCCCGGGAGGTGTTGGAACATACTGTGGTACAATGTTGTTCTGACGAGGCGGGTCCGTCGTGCGCGGCTGAACGGGCGCTTCTCTTCCTGGCGCCTCTGTCCGGTTTAATATTGGCCGGTTACTAGTTCCTGCTCCTGGCATGTTGAAGAGATTTCTTGGCTCATAACTCGGTGGGAGATGTGACCGATATCTTCTTCTCATGACTTCCTCTGAGGCGTTCTGATCCAGCCTAAGCCGGTAGGCCTGAGCTTCCAACTCGGCCCGTTCGGTAGCCATCCTAGCGTTTTCTGCCGCTAGGTCCGCTTTAGCCTGAGTTATTAGATCTTTCACCTTTAAAAATCTCCGTGTTGTGATGATCCCGGGCTGCCACGTCCACCTTTGTCGCCATCAATGTTGCCAAAGCGTCGAACAAGTCAGACAAAACTTGAGCCGGGGGTGGCGCAGAGCTCTCTGCCCCCGCCGGCGTGGCTGTTGCTGAACCGGAAAGCATTGATGCGGTGGTTGATGAGTGGGGCGCTGATTGTGTACCGGCCATGAAGATAGCAGCCCGGTTTGGCAGATCAGAGGAGTCCGGAATACTATTGCCCTCGGAACCTCCACTAATCCGGCCATCCTGCAACTGATATAGCGATTCGGTTTCTCCAGAAGACTCGTCGTCGAAGCAGACAACAGTTTCTCCCTCGGATGCTGGTCCATCCTCATATTCTGCTCCATGGATGACACCTACGAAAACATTCTTTGCCATGGGCTGAACCGGGGAAGGGCTTGCACGCTGAGCCGTCTCGATGATGTCGATGCAGATGTCCGGCTCAGGGCCCGGTTCGCCAATCTTGCCGATGAAGATGTGAATCCCACCAAAGGGGACCTGGTACCCGTATTCGATTGAATCGGCCTCAGGGCCCCATCCTGCATTGTCGATGTAGAGCTTGCCGCGACGACTCTTCGTCATCTGGCCCACAGCGTATCCCTTAATTCCATCAAAGCTGCCCTTCAAGAACTCGAAACCATTGTGCGATAGCCCCACGGTGGGCACTAACTATCGTGGGTTTGTCACGGCAGATGTCCTTGTGAAAGGACTTAGTCATGGAGCCATCGCAACAGGTTAGCTTAAAGGGGTTAAACCAGACAAGAGGGCACAGGGAATTTATACTAGTTCGGCCCCTTCGATGAAGGTAAAAGCCTACGTCTAGTTGTGATTGGTATTGCTAGGGTTTCGATGACCAGGGAGCGAATCCACTATGACTGGCTCTCGAGTTGTTCTGTGTTGTCCCTAAACCGACATCGGGTCGTCCCTTTATATACACAGGTTGACGCCCGCCGGTTTACAGAGTCCCGAAGCCGGATCATAAACATGTCCGGTTCAGTCTCTATACTTCCTATCTTATAATGCAAGTTACATAATAAGGTCGGTTTACATCTACACGCTTTAACTCGCCTTTGGGCCTTGGACCTTCATAAAGCGCCATCATTCTCATGTCTTCATGGGCTTCTAATCTTCATAAAGTTAATCCAGCTACTCCTGGCCGGTTTACGTCCAGTAGTAATATCCCCAACATAAGCTAGTGGTGAAGACATGATATTGCCCACTATTCAACTGCTTCAGATTGCTCTGATAACCCGACTGCTGCTGCTGTTGATTCCCCTGATGGTTGTAACCTCCCTGATTGCCCTGACTGCCTTGATTTCCATGTCCGGTTTGGTTGCCTTTGAATCCTGGACCGGAGCTGCCACCTCCATAACCCAGCCCATGGAAACCGCCTCCTGAACCGCCAGGCGGTCCATTGTCGTATTGAAAGAGATTTTAATTTTTGAACTCCTGCATAATGAAGCGATCCTTCCAAAGATGCGTAGCCGACCTCTCCTTTGATCTGTGCTTTGGGCAAGGCTGATTTAACAGGCGCTCTAGATTGGGGCCTGACCCTCCACCCCGCTGGGGCGGTTTACCCTTACGCCGCTGACTGTTATCCTGGGTGTTGGTGTTAGCCACAAAGTCCAAGCTATTGTCCGCCTTGCGTTTACCGTTGTTCCCGTGACCTGCCGGGTTAAGCTGCTGCCCCTTGGTGCTGCCACTCTTCTTTCCCTTCCCTGTCTTGTCATCATCAGACTCGGGGTCCTTGGTACTATCGGAGTCGGCATACTTCACCAGAGCCGCCATAAGTGTTCCCATGTCATTACAATGGCGTTTGAGCCGTCCCAACTTCAGCTTCGAAGGTGCAAACCGGCAATTGCCTTCCAATGTTAAATGGTTGTGTCAGCATTGATTCGGTCTGATGAATGCAAAATCTCCGAAACCTGGCGTACCCAGCGGGTTGTTTATTCTCCTTCCTCCTGGACACAGGCACGTATCCTTGAAATTCTGGATAAACCGGGCCCTTAACTCGGCCCACGACCCAGTAGAGTTGACCGGCAGATTTTTCAACCATGTGCGAGCTGTTCCCTCCAACATCATGGTAAAGTATTTGGCACACGCCGCTTCGTCCACATCTAGCATCTCCATTGCCATCTCATAGATTTCCACCCATGACTTGGGGGATAAATCGGCGGTGTAATTCGGCACCTTGTGCGGGCCTTTGAAATCCTTGGGTAGCCGTACATTGCGCAATGCTGGGACGAGACATGGTACCCCCAAAGAACTGGAGGTAACCCCTGGTTCCACCGACATTGTTGGACGAACCGGAGTGAGTTGGCGGGCCTCTTGCTGCGCCGCTAACTCAGCCTCTCGATGTGCCCTAGCGCGATCCACTACATCCTAATCATTGCCACCACCGCCCGCTGGGTTATGGCCACGGGGCGGATTACGATTCTGTGCGCTGCTTGATATGGCCGGTTCATCAATATGCCTGCTGTAGCTCCGACTCGGGCGGGGAGTAGAATGAATCCTTTCGTGGCTATATGAATAAGCCAGCTGCTGAGTCAAGGCCGTCTGAAGGAGCTCCCTAGCCCGTCGTGTCTCAACTGCTACCGGGGACTCTCCATCGATCAGGAGGGCCGCCAATCATGAAGCGGCAGCAACGATGTTATCCAATGGGTTAGAGTAATGACCTAGAGGCGTTGAGACGTGTCCTGATGGGACATCGTTCTGACGAGGCTGAGGCGGTAGATTCATCACGCGCGGCTGAACCGGTCCCCCGGTCCCAGGTGCCTCCGCCTGGTTTACCACTGGCTGGTTGCTGGTGCCTGCTCCTGGCGTGTTAAAGAGATTTATTGCCTCAAAACCGGCGGAAGGTGCGACCGGTATTTTCTCCTCATGACATCATCTAACGCACTCTGATCCAGCATAAGCCGGTAAGCCCGAGCCTCTAACTCGGCCCACTCTGTAGCCATCCTGGTGTTCTCCGCTGCCAGGTCCGCTTTAGCCTGAGTTATCTGATCCTTCACCTTTGCAATCTCCACGCTGTGCTGATCCTGGTTTGCTGCCTCCACCTCTACAGCCAGCAACATTGCCAAAGCGTCGAACAAATCGGACAAAACCTGAGCCGGAGGCGGCGTAGAGCCCCCTGCTCCTGCTGGTGTTGCTGCTGCTGAACCGGAGATCATTGCTGCGGCGGTAGAAGAGTGTTGTGCTGATTGTGTACCGGCCCTGAAGACCACGACCCGACTCGGCGGATCAAGGGGGTCCGGAATACTATCGCCATCGGAACCACTACTAATCCGGCCATCCTACAACTGATACAGTGACTCGGTCTCTCCGGTTGAAGACTCGTCATCAGAATAGACAACGGTTTTGCCACCAGATGCCGATCTATCCTCATATTCCGCTCCATGGATGACACCTACGAAGGCATGCTTTACGGCGGGCTGAACCTGGGCAGACCTTGCACGCTGAGCTGTCTCAATGATGTCGATGCAGATGTTCGGCTCAGGGCCGGTTCACCGATCTTGCAGATGAAGACGTGGATTCCACCAAAGGGGACCCGGTACCCGTACTCAATTGAGATGGCCTCGGGACTCCATCCTGCATCATCGATGTAGAGCTTGCCGCGACGACTTTTAGTCATCCGTCCCACAGCGTATCCCTTGAGTCCTTCGAAGCTGCCCTTCAAGAACTCGAAATGATTGTGCGATAGCCCCACGGTGGGTGCCAACTGTCGTGGTTTTATCACGACAGATGTCCTCTTGTTTTGGACTCTAATTTGCATGATTTGAATGAAACTAACCCCAGACTGGCGCTATTTTTAGCAGAACTACCATGGTGTTGTTTTTGTGCAGAAATAAAAGTTCTCAGAATGGAATGGAACTTCGCGAGAAATTTTATATAATATATAAGAATTTCTAGAGCCAAGACCTACCGCAGAGGGGGCCCTGGGTGGGCACAACCTACCAGGGCGCGCCCACCTCTCCTAGCGCGCCCAGGTGGGTTTTCCCCCTGGTGGCCCCGCTGACCCTGAAACCAACTCTATAAATTCCTATTTTCGGAGAAAAAAATCAGGGAGAAAGAAGTATCGTGATCCATGAGACGGAGCCGCCGCCAAGCCTTGTTCTTCCTTGGGAGGGTAGATCTAGAGTCTGTTTGGGGCTCCGGAGAGGGGGATCTTCGTTCTTCGTCATCACCAACCCTTCTCCATCGCCAATTCCATGATGCTCCCTGCCAGGAGTGAGTAATTCCTTCGTAGGCTCACTGGTCGGTGAGGAGTTGGATGAGATTCATCATGTAATCGAGTTAGTTTTGTTAGGGCTTGATCCCTAGTATCCACTATGTTCTTAGATTGATGTTGCTATGACTTTGCCATGCTTAATGCTTGTCACTTTGGGCCCGGGTGCCATGATTTCAGATCTGAACCATTTATGTTATCACCATTATATCCATGTTCTAGATCCGATCTTGCAAGTTATAGTCACCTACTACGTGTTATGATCCGGTAACCCTGGAGTGACAATAACCGGGACTTCTTCCGGTGATTACCGTAGTTTGAGGAGTTCATGTATTCACTATGTGTTAATGCTTTGTTTCGGTTCTCTATTAAAAGGAGGCATTAATATCCCTTAGTTTCCAATATGGACCCCGCTGCCACGGGAGGGTAGGACAAAAGATGTCATGTAAGTTCTTTTAATAAAGCACATATGACTATTTATGAAATGCATGCCTACATTATATCGATGAACTGGAGCTAGTGCCGTGTCGCCCTAGGTTATAACTATCACATGATGAATATCATCCAACAAGTCACTGATCCAATGCCTACGAACTTTTCCATATTGTTTCTGCTAAGTTACTACTTCTATCATCACGGTTACACTTGCTACAAAATTACTACTATCACTGTTACTGTTACTATTGCTGCTGTCACTACTATCAAAACTATCAAACTACTTTGATACTGATCACTTTGCAACAGATAATTAATCTCCAGGTGTGGTTGAATTGACAACTCATCTGCTAATACCTTCAAATATTCTTTGTCTCCCCTTGTGTCGAAGCTATAAATTTGGGTTGAATACTCTACCCACGAAAACTGTTCGATCCCCTATACTTGTGGGTTATCAGGCCCCGGGGTCTATTTTCCGTAATATATTTTCAGATCTATAAACCAAAAATCCAAAAATACTTTGCTATAATTTATTTGGTTTTACTTTGTTTTACGTTTTAGTAATCATTTATATCTATCTATAACAGATCTCATCCTTGCAAGTGATCATGAAGGGATCGACAACCCCTTTATCGCGTTGATTCAAGTGTTTGATTGTTTGTGCATGTGCATAGATTGGAGACTTGCCTGTACCTCCTACTAGATTGATACCTTGGTTATCAAACTGAGGGAAATACTTATCTCTACTTTGGTGCATCACCCTTTCTCTTCAAGGGAAAAACCAACGCAAGCTCAAGAAGTAGCAGGAAGAATTTCTGGCGCCGTTGCCGTGGAGGTTCCACATCAATCTTACCAATTACCCATCATAAACTCTCATCTCTTAATTACATTATTTTCCATTTGCCTCTCGTTTTCCTCTCCCCCACTTCTAAAACGTTTTCAGAAAAATACAAAAATATTTTCCTTTTTATCCGCCCTTTCGTTCGCCTTTTTGTTTGCTTTCCGTTTGCATGTTTGTCACTATGGCTCAACCTAAGAGCTTTGATCCTTACTTTTGTAAGTTGGAAGAGATTGAAAATAATGCTAAAATTTTCTTGTCCTTACAATTTGAGCATAATAGCTTCTTTAGGTACGAACTTAAAGAACAAAAAACTATGATGGAGTATATTAATAAAGAGCTTGATGATGTTACTAAGGAAATTTATGGCCTTAAATCTAAATTTTCTCATATTGAAAATTTAGTGGTCCAAATTTCCGATAAACAAACCACTTTGGTAAATAAAATGGACGCTAAACCAGAGTCCCTTGAAAATAAGGATGAAGATCTTAAAGTGATTGATGTGACTCCTACTGAATCTTTGTTTTCTAATATAAATCTTGATAGAAGTGGGATTGGAGAGGTCAAAACTTTAAGTAGCATTGAACCCACTCTTTTGGATTTCAAGGATTTTAATTATGATAATTGTCCTTTGATAGATTGTATTTCCTTGTTGCAATCCAAGTCAAATTCTCGTCATGCGTATAATCAAAATAAAGCTTTTACTAAACATATTGTTGGTACTATGATGAAAACTTTTGAAGAAAAAATTGAGTTAGAAGTTTCTATCCCTAGAAAGCTTTATGATGAGTGGGAACCTACAATTAAGATTAAAATTAAAGATTATCAGTGGCATGCTTTGTATGATTTGGGTGCTAGTGTTTCCACGATTCTGAAAACTGTGTGATGTGCTACGTTTCCGTGAATTTGATGATTGTTCTTTAAATTTGCATCTTGCGGATTCCACTATTAAGAAACCTATGGGAAGGACTAATGATGTTCTTATTGTTGCAAATAGGAATTATGTGCTCGTAGATTTCATTGTGCTGGATATAGATTGCAATCCTACATGTCCTATTATTCATGGTAGACCTTTCCTTAAAAAGATTGGTGCAATCATTGATATGAAAGAAGAAACATTAGATTTCAATTTCCGTTAAGGAAGGGCATGGAACACTTTCCAAGAAAGAAAATTAAGTTGCCCTATGAATGTATTATGAGGGCTACTTATGGATTGAACCAAAGATGACAATGCCTAGATCTATGTTTTATGCCTAGCTAGGGGCGTTGAACAATAGCGCTAGTTGGGAGGCAACCCAATTTTTTATTTTTGTAGTTTTTGTTTTTGGTTCCGTTTTTCAATAATTACACATTATTACCTCTGTAGTAAATGTGTTGTGGTGTTTTAATTAGTGTTTGAGTCAAGCAAGACCTTTGGGATGGTTTATGGTGGTAGTTGATTTGATCTTGAAGAAAAACAGAAAATTCTATGCCCAGTAAAACAATTTTACAAAAATAATAGAAGCATGCTTTTGATCTGAATTTTCTACAAAATATTTATATACAAAATTTCTAGATTGTCCTAATTTTTCAGAATTTTTGGAGTTACAGAAGTACACAAAGTTTTCAGATTGCTACAGACTGTTCTGTTTTTGACTGATTCTGTTTTCTATCTGTTGTTTGCTTATTTTGATGAATCTATGGGTAGTATTGGGGGGTATGAACCATGGAGAAGTTGGAATAAGTAAATATTACACCAATATAAATAAAGAATGAGTTCATAACAGTGCCAAAAAGTGGTGATTTATTTTATCATACTAACGGATCTCATGAGTTTTCTGTTGAGTTTTGTGTTGTGAAGTTTTCAAGTTTTGGGAAAGGATTTGATGGACTATGGAATAAGGTGTGGCAAGAACCTAAGATTGGGGATGCCCAAGGCACCCCAAGGTAATATTCAAGGATCACCAAGAGCCTAAGCTTGGGGATGCCCTAGATGGCATCCCCTCTTTCGTCTTTGTTCCATCGGTAAATTTACTTGAGGCTATATTTTTATTCACCACATGATATGTGTTTTGCTTGGAGCATTGATAAATTGATTGTGTACCATGCTTTTATATTGATATTTATTGCATTATGGGTTGTTATTACACATTACGTCACAATACTTATGCATATTCTCTTTTATTTTATAAAGTTTACATGAAGAGGGAGAATGACGGCAGCTGGAATTCTGGACTGGAAAAGGAGAGAATATTAGAAACCTATTCTACACAGCTTCAAATGTCCTGAGACTTCATGGAGCTTATTTTTGGAATATATAAAAATATTGGGCGAAGAAAGTACCAGAGGGGGGCCACCAGTCACAGGGGTGGAGGACGCGCCCTACCCCCTGGGCGTGCCCCCGACCTTATGGGCCCCCTGGTGATACGTCTCCAACGTATCTATAATTTTTTATTGTTCCATGCTATTATGTTATCCATCTAGGATGTTTTATATGCTATTTTATATGATTTTTGGGACTACCCTATTAACCTAGAGCCTAGTGCCAGTTTCTGTTTTTTCCTTGTTTTTGAGTTTTACAGAAAAGGAATACCAAACGGAGTCCAATTGATGTGCCAATTTTTGATATTTTTTATGGACCAAATGAAGCCCCTGGAGTGAAAGAGTTGGGCCAGAAGAGTCCCAGGCCGTCCACGAGGGTGGGGGCGGGCCCTACCGCCTCCCCCCCGGGCACGCCGCCCTATC
>NC_041390.1:409213354-409320747 GCF_002162155.2 Triticum dicoccoides | reverse complement strand
CGACGCCAAAAATTCCTATAAATACTGAAACCTCCAGAAAATAACCTAGATCGGGAGTTCCGCCTCCGCAAGCCTTTGTGGCCACCGAAAACCAATCTAGACTCGTTTCGGCACCCTGTCGGAGAGGGGAATCCCTCTCCGGTGGCCATCTTCATCATCCCGGCACTCTCCATGACGAGGAGGGAGTAGTTCACCCTCGGGGCTAAGGGTATGTACTAGTAGCTATGTGTTTGATCTCTCTCTCTCTCGTGTTCTTGATTCGGCACGATCTTGATGTACCGCGAGCTTTGCTATTATAGTTGGATCTTATGATGTTTCTCCCCCTCTGCTCTCTTGTAATGGATTGAGTTTTCCCTTTGAAGTTATCTTATCGGATTGAGTCTTTAAGGATTTGAGAACAATTGATGTATGTCTTGCATGTGTTTATCTATGGTGACAATGGGATATTCACGTGATCCACTTGATGTATGTTTTGGTGATCAACTTGCGAGTTCCGTGACCTTGTGAACTTATGCATAGGGGTTGGCACACGTTTTCGCCTTGACTCTCCGGTAGAAACTTTGGGGCACTCTTTGAAGTTCTTTGTGTTGGTTGAATAGATGAATCTGAGATTGTGTGATGTATATCGTATAATCATACCCACGGATACTTGAGGTGACATTGGAGTATCTAGGTGACATTAGGGTTTTGGTTGATTTGTGTCTTAAGGTGTTATTCTAGTACGAACTCTAGGACAGATCGAATGGAAAGATTAGCTTCATGTTATTTTACTATGGACTCTTGAATAGATCGATCAGAAAGAATAACTGTGAGGTGGTTTTGTACCGTACAATAATCTCTTCGTTTGTTCTCCGCTATTAGTGACTTTGGAGTGACTCTTTGTTGCATGTTGAGGGATAGTTATATGATCCAATCATGTTATTATTGTTGAGAGAACTTGCACTAGTGAAAGTATGAATCCTAGGCCTTGTTTCAACGCATTGCAATAGCGTTTTCGCTCACTTTTATCATTAGTTACCTTGCTGTTTTTATATTTTCAGATTACAAAAACCTATATATACCATCCATATTGCACTTGTATCACCATCTCTTCGCCGAACTAGTGCACCTATACAATTTACCATTGTATTGGGTGTGTTGGGGACACAAGAGACTCTTTGTTATTTGGTTGCAGGGTTGTTTGAGAGAGATCATCTTCATCCTACGCCTCCCATGGATTAATAAACCTTAGGTCATCCACTTGAGGGAAATTTGCTACTGTCCTACAAACCTCTGCACCCAACAACGTCTACAAGAAGAAGGTTGTGTAGTAGACATCACATGGCAGGCCTCCGGTGCCCATCTTTGGCTATATGGTGTGTTTTAACCTGGAAAAAATCAGAAGGAAGCTTTCGGGATGAAGCGTCGCCTTCTCGAGGTGGAACTTGGGCAGAAAAATCTAGGGCTCCGGCGGAGCTGTTCTTCTGGGGAAACATCCCTGTGGGAGGGGGAAATCATTGCCATCGTCATCACCATCAATCCTCTCACCGAGAGGGGGTCAATCTCCATCAACATCTTCACCAACACCATCTCCTCTCAAACCCTAGTTCATCTCTTGTATTCGATCTTGGTCCCAAAACCTCAGATTGGTACCTGTGGGTTGCTAGTAGTGTTGATTACTCCTTGTAGTTGATGCTAGTTGGTTTATTTGGTGGAAGATCATATGTTCAGATCCTTAATGATGATTAATAATCCTCTGATTATGATTATTAATATGCTTTGTGAGTAGTTATGTTTGTTCCTGAGGACATGGGAGAAGTCTTGTTATAAGTAATCATGTGAATTTGGTATTCGTTTGATATTTTGATGAGATGTATGTTGTCTCTCCTCTAGTGGTGTTATGTGAACGTCGGCTACATGACACTTCACCATTATTTGGGCCTAGGGGAAGGCATTGGGAAGTAATAAGTAGATGATGGGTTGCTAGAGTGACAGAAGCTTAAACCCTAGTTTATGTGTTGCTTCGTAAGGGGCTGATTTGGATCCATATGTTTCATGCTATGGTTAGGTTTACCTTAATTATTCTTTCATAGTTGCGGATGCTTATGAGAGGGGTTAATCATAAGTGGGAGGCTTGTCCAAGGAAGGGTAGCACCCAAGCACCGGTCCACCCACATATCAAATTATTAAAGTAACGAACGTGAATCATATGAGCATGATGAAAACTAACTTGGCAACAATTCCCACGTGTCCTCGGGAGCACTATGCTTTATATAGGAGTTCGTCCAGGCTTGTCCTTTGCTACAAAAAGGATTGGGCCACCTTGCTGCACCTTGTTTACTTTTATTACTTGTTACCCGTTACGATTTATCTTATCATAAAACTATCTGTTACCGATAGTTTCAGTGCTTGCAGAGAATACCTTGCTGAAAACCGCTTGTCATTTCCTTCTGCTCCTCGTTGGGTTCGACACACTTACTTACTGAAAGGACTACGATAGATCCCATATACTTGTGGGTCATCAAGACTCTTTTCTGGCGCCATTGCCAGGGAGAGAAGCGCATTTGGTAAGTGGAATTTGGTAAGGAAACATTTATATAGTGTGCTGAATTTTACTGTCACTTTTTACTATGGAAAATAATCCTTTGAGGGGTTTGTTCGGGGTATATTCACCTTAACCGGAACCACAATTAGTTACTCCTCAACCTACTGCACCTACTGATGAAGCTATGTACCTAGAGTAGGGTCATAGGCCTGACCTAGACACCCTCCCCTAGGACGCCATCTTAAAACTAGAAGCATTCAAGGGATAGCATCATCCACTCGACTACAAGTCGTTCCACTCAGAAGATTCAAGGTCACTCGACCGCAACAATTATCACTCGACGGACAGAAGACCTAAAGTCACTCTGCACGACAACGGTCGGACGTTTACTTCATAGACTTAATAGGAATTTATGTCACTTAATTACTTGTGTTGGGCCCCTTCTTAGACCTAAAGTCACTCTGCACGACAACCAGTAACGCCCCCTTCTTAATGTACTTTAAACACTTTGTAACATGGGCTGGATGGGGTCCTGGCGCACTCTATATAAGCCACCCCCATCCACTGGCACAGGGGTTGGCACCCTCTGTAAACACACATATACATAATCCAGTCGACCACCTCCGGCACCGAGACGTAGGGTTGTTACTTCCTCCGCGAAGGGCCTGAAGTCATAAAACTCATGTGTACAACTTCGCCATAGCTAGGATCTTGCCTCCTCATACCTACACCCCATTCTACTGTCAGTCTTAGATCCACGATAGTTGGCGCCCACCATGGGGCAGGTGTCTTAGCGGCTTTCTGGTGGAGTTGCAATTTTTCCGATTCTCATCATCATGGTTTCCGCCGGCGGACTCGTTGAGGGCCGCGAGATCCGTCTCGGTGCGCTCGTGTTCATCGCCGAGAATTCCGCCTAGCTCCTAGAAGCTCCACTCGACGTCGATGCACTCCTCGTCCGCGGGGCGACACACTTTCGCGCGTGCGTCCGCGACGTCCTTCTCCGGCAACCATCGACCCAGTATCGGTCGGTTCCCATGGTGTCCTCATCCCCCACCACTTGCCGACACAAGCGTTCCGGTCGGTCATGGCTCCAGTGGTGGGTGAGGCACACGGTGGCCCGCCAATTGACCACCTCACATGCCGCGGCAATCGAGCCCGATAAAACTCTCTACGGCATGTTCGACCTGTCGACTAGCTCCGTCGAAACCGCATCCGAATGCGACAGCAGCGATCCCGCGGCAGAAGTCTTGATGGTCGACGGACCACCCAGTCCTCCTGGCTTCCCCGCAACGACGGTGGCGATGGTGGTGGCGATCCGTCACACGTCCACCAAGAGTACCGCCCCGAGCCCCTTTCTTCACAGCAGAGGGAAGAGCTTCGCCGCTGCAACATGGATGCACTTCACAAACCCCCGAGGCCCGGGCCTTGGAGGAAGCGCGCCTGGCCAACTTGGCTGAGCACACTCGGCTGGAGAACCTGCAGCATGCACTCGACGAGCGTGCTGGGCAGCAGATCCCTGAATCCAGTCGACGACAGCTTTTTCCGCCTCAAACTCAGGTATACCACACTTCGATCCAAAATCTCATAGCCGCAGCCCGAATAGCAGAGTCAATCCATCCTTCCCAGTCGGAGGAAGGCAGGGGTTTGATGTAGATACGGGCCTTGCTTCGAGCAGCTGGAGAACAGAATACAACCGTATCTCAGTCGCAGAATAGGATTCATAGTAGGTATGTAGTGGCGGACACAGTCCAGTCGGCTCACATCCCAAGATCGCCTCCACGGCGTGAAGGACGTGGGCACCGGCGGGATCAGTACAGAAATCGTGAGCAGTATGATCACCGACTCGACCATGATGACCGCCGTCGAGTTCCCACGCCTCCTCCGAGGAGTGGGTCATACGTGCCTCGGCGGCAAGATGATAGGCGCCCCCACAGCGATGAGCAAAGGGTACCAGTCGACCCAAGAGAGCCAGGCTTTGATGCGAGATCTATTCTCGTTCAAGGTCTGGTCGACAGGAACAGAGCGCATAGAGAAGGTCATGACAGAGATTATTTGACTGGCAGCAGAGTGCACGTCTCCGGTCCCGAGTGTTTCAGTAGAACCATCAGGGCCGCAGTGATTCCTCCCAACTTCAGGTTGGCGACTAGAGTCAGCAAGTTCATCGGTGAGTCTAAGCGTGACACTTGGCTTGAAGATTACCAAGTGGTTGTGCAAATTGGTGGTGGCAATGATGAAGTGGCAATGAAGCACCTCCCTCTTAGCGTGGCCCCACTGGTTCAGATTCCACTCGACATGATCCACCCAGACCGAGTGGAAGAGTGAAAACAACAAATATGTCAAAACACCCAGTGGGTGTGCAGATGCGAAGTGCAGGACAACAAGAGAGTGCATGGAGAAAAGTATTCAGGTAGCATATCCTAACAGAACAAGTTCAGTCAGAAGCCAACTTACTTGGACATTGGCTCGAAGGGCCGCGCTAGCGTCGTAAGCAGCCTGACTGTTTTCGTGCACCACCTTCACCCGCTCCATCATTATGCCAGTCTGGCGAATGGCTTCTGCAGCAGCGTCCGCCTGGCTTTCTGGAACGTGATGAGTGGTGAAGAATGGGACTGACCCGTCCAACTTCTCCAGGGCCGTCAGTCCCACACAACAACTTGAAGTTCTGAGGTGTGAAGTTGGACGGTTGAAGCAGGCACTGGCACAGTCGATGATGTGGGGCGTACACTCGATACTGGATCAGCAAAAGTAACAGAAGCCCTGCTCACATCTTCAAGTTGTTGAACCACTAGCTCTGCCACCGGTTCCGATTGGGATGTCTTGCCAGTTGATGCCTTCTTGTTCCTCCTAGGCCTCAGCGGCACGTCATCGTCATCATCTCGAAGCTCAATGATATTGGGAGGGGCTGCAAAGAGACCAGACGACCCCAGATCAGTTGTTAGAATTTAATCGACCAAGTAACCAAAGACAGGATTACAAGAGTTGTACCTGAGTTGGAGGTGACTGCATCTTCCATTTCTTCATCTTCGTACTTGCGGGTGGAAGTCCCGGAGGTAGCAGCTCTGCAAATTTCAATATTCAGTCGGTCACGTCTATCGCACCGGGTCAACCAAAGAATCAGGTTTGATTATTACCCAGAGACAGTAGGAATGGCCACTTTGATCTTGGGCAAAGCCTTCGGCAGTTTGGATGATGCAGCTTTTAGTTGTTTCGGCACCTTATCAGACATCGCTGGAGACGGGGCAGCTTTCGGTTGCTTCGGTGCCCCCTCAGTCGACCCTGGAGAAGACGTCCGAGGGCGCTTCAACGACTGTCCAGTCGGTGCGGCCACTTTGTCATGGATGCTTGCGGGGTCGTGGGCGTGCTTGGATCATTTTTCCCTATGAGGAGGTGAGTCAACCTCTTCTTCATCACTCGGGTCGTCACTCTCCTCGTCCTCCTCTTCATTAGAGTGCCACTCGCCGCTCTCGCCTCCACTCGCCTCCCCCTCCGGATCCTGCTCCTGCTCCCCGTTGGGCATTGAGTACATCTCAGTAAGGGTCTGAAAGATAACAAGCGAAGCAAAAAATCAGTCGGTTATCAACAAGCAATTACATGATGAATCAAGAGAACGCTCGACAATTTAGAGTCGGACCTTGTCTGGTTGGCGTGAGTTGTCTAATGGAGGGACTCTCCTAGACCCCCTGGGGTTATCCTTGTTGCCGGTGATGCTTTTCAACCACTTGTCCACCATGTCCTCGTCGACCTCCTCTGGGTGGATCCGAGTGGAATCCTCAATACCCGAGTAAATCCACATCGGATGGTCACGGGCTTGGAGCGGCTGGATGCATCGTTTAAGGAAGACCCCCAACAGATCCATACCGGTCACACTGTCTCGGACGAGCTGGACCACTCGCTCGACCAACACCATCAGCTGTGCTTTCTCCTCTGGGATCACTTTCAAGGCGGAGGGCTTCTCGACCCGAGCCATGGAGAAAGGAGGAAGTCTGGTCGACTGACCTGGAGTCGGCTGGTCTTTGCAATAAAACCAGGTCGACTGCCATCCTTGGACTGACTCAGGAAGGATCATGGCTGGGAAAGTGATTTTTCCTCTCATTTGAATCCCAAGTCCCCCACACATCTGAATCACGTGTGTCCTCTCGTCACTCGGGTTGGCCTTCTTGACCGACTTGGAACGACAAGTGAAAATGTGCTTGAGACCCTAGTGTGGCCTACAACCTAAGAAGTCCTCGCACATGGACACGTAGACAGCGAGATATATGATGGTGTTGGGAGTAAAGTGGTGGAGTTGTGCTCCAAAGAAGTTCAGGAATCCCCGAAAAAAAGGATGGGGAGGCAAAGAAAATCCACGGTCAACATGGGTGGCGGGGAGAACGCACTCACCCTCTCGCGGATGCAGTTCGGTCCCGCCTTCCGAGAGCTGCGCCCATTCGTGGGGAATCAGCCCCCCCCCCTCGACCAGATCATCGATGTCGTCCTGACTAATCGTCGATCAAATCCAGTCGCCCTGGATCCAGCCGCGCGGCAGGCCAGACCTCGACGAAGATCTGCCCCAGCTGGACTTCTTCCCCTTCGCCTTCGCCGTCTCCTTCTTTGCGCGCTCCAGAGCCACCGTCTTCTCCTTCCCCATGGCCGCGGTTGAAACTCGAACAGAGCAGCAACACCGGGAGCAGAGGTGGATATGGTGGAGAAAGCGGAGGGGAAAGAACAAGAATGGGAATGCACCATGCAGAAAACCCCAATCCGGCACCTTATGTGAGGCCGCTTCTGAGTGGCTGACATGTGGGTCCGGACGATCCTATCAAATCCCGCAACAGTCGCGCACGAGGTATGTGGCGAAAAAGGTGGCGCGGTGATCAAGGTGGCCTTGCCTAATCCCGTCCGATTACTGCGGCCTCCTCCGTCCCGCGCGCTTCCCCAAAATATGAATCCCACGATATCCGTGAGCAGCAGAGCAACCCGTCAGACGGAAGATTTTTTCCATATCAGTACTCAAAACATCACAGTAAAAGTTCACTTGGTAGAACCAAGAATGGATCAAGGCGACTGACGGTGTCCTGGACTAGGGGGTACTCACCACGTCATCTCCCGATCTGTTAGATTGGGCCGAGGACCCCCATGGCCGTATACTCATGGGCCAGTTCGGACAGCTGCTGCATACAAGGAAGATTCCACAAGACTTGGCGATCAAGACAAGGACTCCTCCCCACTGGCGTATTCGGCTAGGACTCTTGTTATCCTAGGCCTCTGGTGCATTATATAAAGCGAGGCCAGGCTAGTCGATAGATATACAGAACAATAATCATACCATAGGCTAGCTTCTAGGGTTTAGACTCTCCGATCTCGTGGTAGATCTACTCTTGTACTACCCATATCATCAATATTAATCAAGCAGGACGTAGGGTTTTACCTCCATCGAGAGGGCCCGAACCTGGGTAAAACTTCATGTCCCTTGCCTCCTCTTACCATCCGGTCTAGACTCATAGTTCGGGACCCCCTACCAGAGATCCGCTGGTTTTGACACCGACATTGGTGCTTTCATTGAGAGTTCCACTGTGTGATCGACAAAAGGATCGATGGCTCGCCTGCAGATCAACTGCGACTTCGACATCTTCGTCACCAGCTCAACTGGTCACCTTGGTTCGACCAGGAACTGTGCCCCGTATTCAGATCACCATGTTCGGACGAGGGCCTTCATCAAACATCAACTCCGATCTCTATCAAGATCATGGAGGAATCATCCATGCAGCTCGGGGGCTCAACGTCAACATTGCCCTGAAGCGACCGTGTTGTGTTTCTGGACAGCGAACTCGCATCTGCCGCCACCACCTCCTCGAGTATCGCTTCGACGATTGCTTCAGTGGGATTGTGTGGAATTGAGTCTACAACAACCATGCAAAATTTCATCGAGTTCCGATGGAGGAATCTCTGGCAATCTGTGATATACCGGAGCCGTTCCGAATCTGGACGGGAATCTGGACGAGTTTAGGGCGTGGTGTCTAGCTTCTAGCTCGGACGTCCTTTGGAAGATCCAACCATTGATCGGCTGTGGAATTCCCATATCTACCACCCCTCCAAATTTCAGCTCGATCCGACCATCCAAACTCTGGGAACCTTCCGATTAGTGCATCACTTTTCAGATATGTTTCCTGCATGAATACGGATCCGACCCGAATTCATGTTTCTTTATGAACGTGATAGGGGACAACCTTGTTAAAGGAATTTGCTCCTACGGTATTGTGCATTGTTTTTAAACACGTGCTCATAAAATTTTAAGCCTCCTTCGAGGTAATCTTCACCATCACGCTGGTGTCAAACCAGTCCGGCAGTATTGCTCCACGGCTGCCGACCTGCGCTAGACACATCGCCGCTTTATTGAGCCGAGCTCAACTCCTTTGATCATCATCTCGGCAATCCAAACAAGAGTTCAGCATCGCGAAGGATAAATCATCATCAACGTCACTGCCGCACAGACTACATGGAGCGGGCACACCGGCATCGCCGCATGGTCACTTCATCAAACCAGCACTGGCCGCCTCACAAGTTACGACCTGGGTCGGCATGGCCGCTTTGTTGCTTCTTCAAGCCAATGTCCATCATCCCGAACTATTTCAACACCTCGGCTGACATGGCAGCTACAACAACTCCACACTGGCCCGCTCCGTCACCTCGGCTAGACTAAGGACTTGGCTATTTCTTCATCAACATACTCCGGAGACTTTGGCGTCACCAGCCGACCAGCTTCGTCATGTTAGCTGGACCGAGGGCTTTGCCTCGGCAAGCCAACCTTTGCCAGCATCACCGGGCCATTGCTTTATCGCCCATCAGGCAATGGGTGTGCGGATCGATTCCTGATTATGGGAGTCGCTTTTCTTCGGAATGCTACAACAAATAAACCAGGTGCTATTAATCCTAACAATTTTTTGCTTGTTGGGTTTATTTTTCTTATGGATTTATTACTCTGGTTTGTTCCATCATCTGTACACAGGTCTATCAAATGGCGGCCACATTAAAAACAGTCGCGTGGTGGTTCGGCCAGTTTTCGTACATTGTTCGGCGAACGGCGCATTCGGAGCCCGGACCGCCCGGCAAATTCTGGCTTTGTCACGCCTTCACTGCGTCATGCCGATGCCCTGCATCGACATTGACTTCGGCGCCAGGCCATATTTCTTTTATTACTCACTTTGCATAAATTATTTATTATGTAACATTTTTTTATTATCATTACTATTATCTCCGGTTTGCACTATTTCTTGTGCACAGGAAAATGATCCGGGTTGGGCAGTATCGTCAACTCGGCGTACTGACATACCATGTCACCTCGGCTGGACGGGGGGCTTCGTCAACACTTCATTACCCCATGCCGGGGACTTCGGTATCACTCTGTCAGCCTGCATTGGCCGTGCTATGTCACCACTTCGGCGTGTCGAGCTCTTTGCTCCGCCACCTCGGGACCGGCTTGGGGGATGGAACCTTGTCCTGCATCAAGCTCGAACCACGTCGTCAATACCGAACACATTAACCAGCTAAGTTGCCTTCATGCTCCAAGTTTTAAATTTTTAACTTGTGTTCGGTTCGACCAAGCATTATACCTTTTTGGAAAAAAGTTGCTTGTAAAAAATTTCCTTGTCATAACCTTGTTTATGACACATAAATTCAAATACCGCGTTTACATGGGGGCTTCCTTTATGAAGTTTTTCCTCTTGCATATGATTATACTTGTACGGCTTCGTTCCTTGTTCATGTATTACGCCACAATATGCATCATATTGACTTAAGCGATTTGCAAGCTGGGTTGCCTCGCTCCTGTGTTTACCCCTACGTTCCCGATTGTTCGGCTAGGGAGTAAAGGGAGCACCTCTACAATTGTCACGATCGGGGTCACCCGAGCCGGACCTCAGACTGGGTGAAGCCAAAAGCTAGCGCTCTTATAGTTTTCAATGATGGTCGGCACACAACGGAACTCATGAGTACAAAAAATCTATTGCACAAGTCTCACAATAACAATGAGCACCGAAGAAAGGTATCGATGGGGGTACTATTTTCTTCGAAGATGCTTCTTACACTTCGCAGTAATATAGCATAAGTTCCCTGAGCGTGCTTTGTCTGTTACAGCCTTATGGCCTGATTGCCTGGTTATTGGAAACACCGTCGATATTCTCGACAGAGGGAGTACATAGCACTTTTCGGTCCTTGACCGAAGAGGGAGAAGCCGACGCTCAGTTAAGACGCGTTTAAAGTTTGGTTGAACATAGATATGATATAAGTACTGCAGTACATGCAATCATTCTTTTACCCAAGTCACTTGGGGGCCCTTAAATTTATATGAGCCGTTTTATGATAAGTGTTCTTTTTCTTAGTCATTGCAAAGTTTTATTATTATTATTATCTATCACTCCTTTTTTCGACACGAGCGTGCGGTCACTAGCCGGTGAGCCTAATTTCTCTCTCAAAGCTGCTAGAGTTTAGTCTGCTAAACTGGCCTAATGAGAAGTACTCCGCCCTCGGGATAGGAGGTTGAAGCCGTAGGCTGACCCGCTTGAAGTCTTGACATAGGATGTATCATGTTAATGCACGACAGAAGCACTTCTTTTGCTAAGGCCAATTTTCAGATTGGCACCGAACACTTGATCTTGTTGGGACATCAAGTTTTTACTAACTTTTTTGGTTTTCCAAGCTTATGGCACTTTTAAACTATTTGTGTGTTTTCAGCACAAGTCTCGCAGTGCAACGCCGGACACCTTTAGAGATTCGACAAAACATTCTCGAATATTGCTATATATGCATCGGTTTTGAATTGTGTCTTCGGTCAATAGTTGGGTTGCCTGGCTCCTGCGCTTGCCTCCTACGTTCCGCTTTGTTCGGCTAGGTGTGCAAAGGGTGAACCACTGCGATTGTGCTTCCAGCTCACATGGTTAAGCACCTCAGTGGAGAAAGCCTAAAACTGACTGTCACAATAAGCGTAAACTGGTCAGCGATCCGATGACGGTGTTAAATGATGGGCCGTTCATAACAATGGCCGAAGTGTTTACGGCTTGACCTCGACTATCGCCGAACACTACCGGGGGCTATTAACTGGCCTCCCAAACTAAATCCTCGATATTTTGCTCTTACATTAGAGCTGCGGTTTCATGCTCATGCTTAGCATGACAACCCAAAGAAAGGAACCGATAGCGGGACTATTTTCTTTGGAAGACATTTCTTATGTTAAACAGTAATATAACATATCTCTCTGCGTACCTTTGTTTATAAAACCGTATGGCCAGTTTGCCTTGTTTGTCGTAAATCTTTGCCCTCATAAAGGCTTTATAAAGTAGGACAAACACTCCTCGGCTACTGGCCGAGGAGGTGGAAGCTAATGGTCGGTCAACAAAGTTTTGTACAATGCGGAACCGAGCATTAATGACGTTAAGTACTTGGATACATAGAGTCATTACACATAATTTGTGATTTTACTATGGATATCGATCCTTAATTCAGCCACCCGTGCCCGCATTAAGGCTCGGGGGCTACTGGGCTTCGGGCTTATTATTTACAAATATTAAATGGGCACATCGATCCCCTGATCTGGTGTTTCCACCCGACCAGTGTCTCGGGGGCTACTGCATTGCCTGTTCAATGCAGAAAATTTCAAGTGCAATACAGTTTCCAAGGAGATTTTGATCCTCAGGTTGGTCGACCATACCCAACTTGAGTCTCGAGGATAGAGCACGCCGCTTTTTCTGTCCCGAAGTATTCTGCCGAGCTAGGACTTGATCTTCAGACCGATTTTGCAAATCAACCTGAGTCTCAGCGGCTACTCGGATCAGCGGTCTTATGTCATCCTTCATGTGCATCTCGGGTTTTAGACCGATAGCCACCTTGAGGGCTACTGGCTATATATCTCAGCAGAGAATAAATTGCACCAATCAAAAATATTGACAAAAATCGGCCCACATTCGGGGTGGTGCACCACCTCGGAAGCAGTCCGGCATAAAGCTCGGGCGCTAGTGGCTGGCTCCATAGAGGGCATTTCCGGCATTAAGCTCGGCTAAACTCCTTCAAACTTCTTTGAACTAAGGTGATTTACGACACCTCGGATACAGTCCGACTTTGGAGCTCGGATACAGTCCGGCGTTGGAGCTTGGATACATAGTTTGGCGTCGGAGCTCGGATACATTCCGGCATTAGAGCTGGGAAGCGGTCCGGCGTTGGTGCTCGGCTGCAAAAGATATCTTGAATGTAGTCCGGCGTTGGAGCTCGGACGCAAGAGGACGCTGCCGCCCGGGAACAACTTCAAACCCGAGGTGTGGCATAAAAATAACAAGTCATTGATAAAGGCCAGAAACTTAAAGGGGCTCCTTGGATACCCGACGTGTAAACTCGTCGAATGCATTTCGGCGATCCTCAAGATCGAAGATGAGAAGATTTGTTGAACCAGTTTTCAAGACCGATGACCGAAGATGAAGAATGGTTTGCAAGAATCGAGGAGCGTCCCTAACTTGAAGACCGGTTCAGGGGGCTACTGACGGTGTCCTGGACTAGGGGGTACTCACCATGTCATCTCCCGATCTGTTAGATTGGGCCGAGGACCCCCATGGCCGTATACTCATGGGCCAGTTCGGACAGCTGCCGCATACAAGGAAGATTCCACAAGACTTGGCGATCAAGACAAGGACTCCTCCCCACTAGCGTATTCGGCTAGGACTCTTGTTATCCTAGGCCTCTGGTGCATTATATAAACCGAGGCCAGGCTAGTCGATAGATATACAAAACAACAATCATACCATAGGCTAGCTTCTAGGGTTTAGCCTCTCCGATCTCGTGGTAGATCTACTCTTGTACTACCCATATCTTCAATATTAATCAAGTAGGACCTAGGGTTTTACCTCCATCGAGAGGGCCCGAACCTGGGTAAAACTTCGTGTCCCTTGCCTCCTGTTACCATCCGGCCTAGACGCATAGTTCGGGACCCCCTACCCGAGATCCGCCAGTTTTGACACCGACAGCGACTGAAAAAGAAGTTGAAGTCATCATGGTTGTTCATTTGGTCCCAATAAGACGCTTCTGAAGCGCGAAAATTGAATCAGAGGTGTTCTCAACTCCTTCTCCACTCAAGTCCTGAACCATTCGGGGGCTAATGATGAAGCTATGTACCTAGGGTAGGGTCATAGGCCTGACCTAGACACCCTCCCCTAGGGCGCCATCTTAAAACTAGAAGCATTCAGGGGATAGAATCATCCACTCGACTACAAGTTGTTCCACTCGGAAGATTCAAGGTCACTCGAGCGCAACAATTATCACTCGACAGACAGAAGACCTAAAGTCACTCTGCACGACAACGGTCGGACGTTTACTTCATAGACTTAATAGGCATTTATGTCACTTAAATACTAGCGTTACCAGTAACGCCCCCTTCTTAATGTACTTTAAACCCTTTGTAACGTGGGCTGGCTGGGGTCCTGGCGCACTCTATATAAGCCACCCCCTCCACTGGCACAGGGGTTTGCACCCTCTGTAAACACACACATACATAATCCAGTCGACCGCCTCCGGGCACCGAGATGTAGAGCTGTTACTTCCTCCGCAAAGGGCCTGAACTCGTAAAACTTGTGTGTAGAACTTCTCCATAGCTAGGATCTTGCCTCCTCATACCTACCCTCCATTCTACTGTCAGTCTTAGATCCACGACAGTTGGCGCCCACCGTGGGGCAGGTGTCTTAGCGGCTTTCTGGTGGAGTTGCAATTTTTCCAATTCTCATCATCATGGTTTCCGCCGGCGGACTGGTTGAGGGACGCGAGATCCGTCTCGGTGCACTCATGTTCATCGCCGACGATTCCTCCTGGCTCCTAGAAGCTCCACTCGACGTTAATGCACTCGCCGTCTGCGAGGCGACGCACTTTCGCGCATGCATCCGCGGCGTCCTTCTCCGGCAACCATCGACCCAATATCGGTCGGTTCCCATGGTGTCCTCATCCCCCGCCACTCGCCGACACAAGCGTTCCGGTCGGTCACGGCTCCAGCGGTGGGTGAGGCACGCGGTGGCCCACCAATCGGCCACCTCACATGTCGCGGCAATCGAGCCCAATGAAACTCTCTACGGCCTGTTCGACTTGTTGACTGGCTCCGTTGAGACCGCATCCGAATGCGACAGCAGCGATCCCGCGGTAGAAATCTTGATAGTCGATGGACCACCCAGTCCTCCTGGCTTCCCCCACAACAACGGTGGCGATGGCGGCGGCGATCCATCGCGCGTCCACAAGGAGTACCGCCCTGAGCCCCTTTCTTCATAGCGGAGGAAGAGCTTCGCCGCTGCAACATGGATGCACTTCACACTCCTATCATTGGAGAAACCCCCGAGGCCCGGGCCTTGGAGGAAGCGCGCCTGGCCAACTTGGCTGAGCGCACTCGACTGGAGAACCTGCAGCATGCACTCGACGAGCGTGCTTGGCAGCAGATCCCTGAATCCAGTCGACGGCAGCTTTTTCCGCCTCAAACTCACGTATACCGTACTCCGATCCAAAATCTCATAGCCGCAACCCGAATAGCAGAGTCAATCCAGCCTTCCTAGTCGAAGGCAGCCAGGGGTTTGATGCAGATCCGGGCCTTGCTTCGAGCTGCTGGAGAATAGAATACACCAGTATCTCAGTCGTGGAATAGGATTCATAGCAGGTCTGTGGTGGCGGACACAGTCCAGTCGGCTCATAGCCCAAGATCGCCTCCGCGGCGTGAAGGATGTGGGCACCGGCAGGATCAATACAGAAACCGCGAGCAATATGATCACCGACTCGGCCACGATGACCCTCGTCAAGTGCCCACGCCTCCTCCGAGTTGTGGGTCATACGTGCCTCAGCGGCAGGATGACAGGCGCCCCCACGGCGGTGAGCGAAGGGTACCAGTCGACCCAAGAGAGCCATGCTTTGATGCGAGATTTATTCTTGTTCAAGGTCTGGTCGACAGGAACAGAGTGCATAGAGAAGGTCATGACAGAGATTATCCGACTGGCAGCAGAGTGCACGTCTCCGGTCCCGAGTGTTTCAGCAGAGCCATCAGGGCCGCAGTGATTCCTCCCAACTTCAGGTTGGCGACTGGAGTCAGCAAGTTCACTGGTGAGTCTAAGCCTGACACTTGGCTTGAAGATTACCGAGTGGCTGTGCAAATTGGTGGTGGCAATGATGAAGTGGCAATGAAGCACCTCCCTCTCATGTTGGAAGGCTCAGCCAAGGCGTGGCTGAACCAGTTGGCGCCTGGTAGCATATACAGTTGGGAGGAACTCGCCAGAGTGTTTGTTAGAACTTTTGAGGGTACTTGCAAGCGACCAGCAGGGTTGACAGAATTGCAATGTTGTGTATAGAAACCGAATGAAACCTTGAGAGACTATATCCAGAGATGGATCACGTTACACCATACAGTGGAGAATGTGTCAGATCACCAAGCAATATGTGCCTTCAAGGAAGGCGTTAAGTATCGGGAGTTGAATCTGAAATTCGGTCGGACAGGAGATATGACTCTGACTCGGATGATGGAGATTGCCACCAAATACGCTAATAGCGAAGAGGAAGACTGACTCCGGAGTGGCAAGCACAAAATAGTCGCCCAGGATACCGGTGAAGGTACTTCCAATTGGAAACAGAAGCGTAAGGCCGAGCCAGTTGCTCCTGGTGAGGCCTTAGTTGTGGCTCAAGGAAAGTTCAAGGGGAATCCCAAAGGGCCCTGGAACCCCAAGAAAGTGAAAGATCAAGACGGAAATGATGTGTTGGATTTGCCATGTCACATTCACACCAAGAAAGATGAAGAGGGTAATTTGATTTATCCCAAGCACACCACTCGGCAGTGTCGACTCCTGATCCAGCAATTCCTATAGAAGCAACCCAAGGAGAAGGAAAAGGAGTCGAACAAGGATGAGGACAAGGAAGAGGATGATGATGGTTTTCCCAATGTCAACTCCACTCTGATGATTTTTGCTGATGTTGAGAGCAAAAGTCGATTGAAAGTTATCAATAGAGAAGTGAACATGGTTGCTCCGGCAACAGAAAGTTATTTCAAGTGGTCCCAGACTGCCATCACCTTCGACTAGTCCGACCATCCAGCACATATAGCCACCCCTGGGAGGCAAGCGTTGGTGGTCGACCCAGTTGTTGAAGGCACTCGACTGACTAAAGTGTTGATGGATGGTGGTAGCGGCCTGAATATCCTTTATGCTAAAACCTTGAAAGGAATGGGGATTCCGATGTCCAAGCTTAGCGAAAGTAATATGAGTTTCCACGGCATTATACCCGGCAAGAAGGTTGAATCACTCGGCAAGATCGCCCTTGATGTGGTTTTTGGTGATTCCAAGAATTACCGCAAAGAAAAGTTGACATTTGAAGTAGTGGATTTCAAGAGTGCTTATCATGCCATTCTGGCTAGGCCTGCCTATGCACGCTTCATGGCTCGACCGTGCTACGTGTACCTCAAATTGAAAATGTCTGGTCCCAGAGGAGTGATCACTATCACTGGCAATCGGCGGAAACCAAAAGAGTGCTTCCAGAAGGGCTCAAAAATTTCCGATGCACAAATGGCGGGAATTGAAATGCAAGAATACCATAAGAATGCAGATCCAGGTGATTTGCTGCGCTCCAAGAAGCCTGCCACTGATTCTGCATTTCAGTCGTCCGGTGAAACCAAGCCAATTCATATTCACCCGACCGATCCTAATGCTGCTCCTACTTATATTCCAACTTCACTCGACAGCAAATAGGAAGAAGCACTCATCCAGTTCCTCCGTGAGAACTGGGACATCTTTGCATGGAAACCTTCTGACATGCCGGGTGTACCCAGGGGACTGGCTGAGCATCTTTTGTGAGTCGACCCGAAAGTAAAACCAGTCAAAGAACATCTTCGACGGTCCGCCGTACAGAAGAGAAAACCAATTGGTGAGGAAGTGGCTCGGCTCCTGGCAGCTGAGTTCATCCGCGAGATTTACCACTCCGAATGGCTCGCCAATGTTGTTATGGTCCCCAAGAAGGAAGACTCACTTCGCATGTGCATTGACTTCAAGGATATCAATCGGGCATGCCCGAAAGATCATTTTCCTCTTCCCCGCATCGACCAAATTATCGATTCGACTGCGGGGTGTGAGCGTTTGTCTTTCCTAGACGCCTATTTCGGGTACCATTAGATCCGACTGTATGGACCCGATGAGATAAAAACAGCTTTCATCACTCCATTTGGGTGCTTTTGTTATGTCACCATGCCATTCGGTCTCAAGAACGTTGGGGCCACATTCATGAGGATGATTCAGAAGTGTCTGCTCACTCAAATCAGTCGGAATGTGGAAGCATACATGGATGACATTGTGGTAAAGTCGCGTAAAGGTTCCGACCTGCTGACCGACCTTGCTGAAACCTTTGCCAACCTGAGAAGGTATGATATCAAGCTTAACCCATCAAAGTGTACTTTCGGAGTTCCTAGCGGAAAGTTACTCGGCTTCCTTATTTCTGAACGAGGGATCGACGCGAACCCAGAGAAAGTTGGTGTCATACTCCGGATGAAGCGCCCTGTGCGCGTGCATGATGTCCAGAAGCTTACTGGTTGTTTGGCCGCCTTGAGTCGGTTCATTTCTCGCCTCGGTGAAAAGTCATTGCCTCTTTACCGACTGATGAAGAAATCTGACAAGTTCGAGTGGACTCGTGAAGCTAAAGCCGCGTTTGCAGATCTCAAAGCCCTGCTTTCCACCCAGTCGGTGCTCGCTGCCCCAATCAGCAAAGAGCCTTTACTGCTTTACATTGAAGCCACTGGCCAAGTTGTCAGTACAGTACTCACGGTCGAGCGGGAAGAAGAAGGAAAAGCCTATAAAGTTCAGTGCCCGGTATACTATGTTTCTGAAGTTTTAACTCCATCCAAGCAAAGATATCCACATTATCAGAAGCTTGTTCATGTGATTTACATGACCACGAAGAAGGTTGCACATTATTTCTCTGATCACTCCATTACAGTCGTCAGCAATGCACCATTGTCGGAAATTCTGAACAACAGAGATGCAACTGGTCGAGTGGCAAAATGGGCGATTGAACTCCTTCCCTTAGATATCAAGTTTGAGGCAAAGAAAGCTATCAAGTCCCAGGCAATAGCGGATTTCCTTGCCGAGTGGATCGAACAGCAACTGCCAACTCAGATTCACTCGGACCACTGGACCATGTTCTTTGATGGATCCAAGATGCTGAATGGTTCTGGTGTTGGGGTGGTATTGGTATCCCCCCGAGGTGACAAGCTCCGCTATGTTCTCTAAATTCATTTCGATTCCTCCAACAACGAAGCTGAATATGAGGCACGTTTTTACGGGTTGTGTATGGCCATTTCACTCTGTGTCTGTCACCTCATGGTCTACGAAGACTCAGATTTGGTGGTGAATCAAGTGATGAAGGAGTGGGATGTCAGAAGCCCAGCTATGACTGGATACTGCAATGTGGTGAGAAAGTTAGAGAAGAAGTTTGAGGGTTTAGAACTCCATCATATACCCCGACTGAAAAATCAAGCAGCGGATGATTTGGCGAAGATAGGTTCCAAGAGGGAAGCCGTTCCCAGTAATGTATTTTTGGAGCATATTCATACACCTTCAGTCCAGGAAGATCCTTTCACTGAAGAGCCCCCGAAACCAAAGAGCACCACTGATCCGACTGAAGTCGAAGTCCCGGCCGTGGTCGACTTGATCATGGAGGTTTTGGTCATCAGTCCCGACTGGACAGTGCCGTACATTGCGTACATCCTCAGGAAGGAACTCCCAGAGGACGAAGAAGAGGCCCGACAGATCGTCCACCGATCCAAAGCTTTTACTGTGATAAGAGGGCAGCTGTTCAGAGAAAGTGTAACTGGAGTCAGCCAGAAATGCATAACACCAGAGGAAGGTCAAGTGATCCTCAACGACATCCACTCGGGGACCTGTGGTCACCATGCGTCCTCTCGGACCATTGTGGCCAAAGCATACCGAGCAGGATTTTATTGGCCACGGGCAAATGAGATGGCACAAGAAATAGTCGACAAATGTGAAGGCTGCCAGTTTTGCTCCAACATGTCTCACAAGCCCGCGTCATCCCTGAAGACCATCCCACTCGTCTGGCCTGTCGTTGTTTGGGGTTTGGACATGGTTGGACCTCTGAGAACGGGTAGGAGCGGCTTCACTCATGTGCTCGTGGCAGTCGACAAATTCACCAAATGGATTGAAGCCAAACCTATCAAAAGTCTTGAAGCCAGTACTACGGTCAGTTTCATCAGAGAGTTAACATTTAGATATGGTGTTCCGCACAGCATCATCACTGACAACGGCTCGAACTTCGATTTGGATGAGTTCAGAGCCTTCTGTGCTTCCCAAGGCACTCGAGTCGACTATGCTTCAGTCGCCCATCCCCAGTCGAATGGACAAGCTGAAAGAGCAAACGGGTTGATCCTCAAAGGACTGAAACCCCGACTGATGCGTGATCTCAAGCATGCGGCAGGCGCATGGGTCGACGAACTTCCGTCAGTACTTTGGGGTTTGAGGACGACTCCGAATCGGTCGACTGGTCGAACTCCATTATTCTTAGTCTATGGAGCTGAAGCTGTGCTTCTGAGTGACTTGCTTCACAATGCACCCAGAGTCGAGCTCTTCTCCGAAGATGAAGCAGAACAGGCTCGGCAAGACGCAGTTGATCTCCTAGAAAAGGAAAGAGAGATGGCTCTGATCCGATCGACCATTTATCAGCAAGACCTGCGTCGATTCCACGCCAGAAACGTGAGGGGTCGAGCATTTCAGGAAGGAGATTTGGTTATTCGAGTGGATCAACAGAAGCCACACAAGCTCGCCCCTACTTGGGAAGGTCCTTTCATCATCACCAGAGTGCTCCACAACGGAGCGTACCACCTCTACAACGTCGAGTATAAGAAAGACGAGCCACGCACTTGGAATGTGGAGTTACTCCGCCCCTTTTACACTTAAGCATTCAGACTATTGAGATGTAATAAGAAATACCCTTTAGTTTGATTATCAAAGACACGGTTTTACAGTCTCGTAAATGATCGTTGTTCCTTTTTTGTATGTTCTAAATCCCCCAGTGGGTGCCTTAGATGCGAATCCGTTTCGCCTAAGTTTAACAAATCCTACCGAGTGATGAGCAAGCCTCTCACTTGGAGGCTTAGCTGTGAATCATTTTCGCCTAAGTTTAAAAAATCCTACCGAGTGGTGAGCAAACCTCTCACTCGTAGGCTTAGCTGCAGTCTAGTACTTGCCTAAGTTTAAAAAATCCTACCGAGTGATGAGCAACCCTCACACTCGGGGGCTTAGCTGTAGTCCAGTACTCGCCTATGTTTAAAAAATCCTCCCAAGTGATGAGAAACCCTCACACTCGGGGGCTTAGCTGTAGTTTAGTACTCGCCTAAGTTTAAAAAATCCTACCGAGTGATGAGCAACCCTCACACTCGGGGGCTTATCTGCAGTCCAGTACTCGCCTAAGTTTAAAAAATCCTACTGAGTGATGAGCAACCCTCACACTTGGGGCTTAGCTGCAGCCCAGTACTCGCCTAAGTTTGAAAAACATCCCTATCCGCAAGGACGATGAGGTGCAGGTCGACTGCAACCCTCTTGATGGTGTCCTGGACTAGGTGTACTCGCTAGGTCGTCTCCCGATCAGTTAGATTGGGACGAGAACCCCGTGGCCGCATACTCATGGGCCAGTTCGGACAACCCCTGCCGCATACAAGGAGGAATCGACAAGACTTGATGCCCAAGACAAGGACTCTCCTAAACCCTAGGCCTCCGGTGTCTTATATAAACTGAGGCCAGGCTAGTCAATAGACAATCTCATATTCATTACCATCTCGTGGTAGACACATGTACTCTGTACTATCCCCATATAAATACAATCAAAAGCGGGACGTAGGGTTTTACCTCCATCAAGAGGGCCCGAACCTGGGTAAAATCTGTGTCCATGTTACCATCGCTCCAAGACGCCTAGCTTAGGACCCCTACTACGAGATACGCCGGATATTGAACCGACATTGGTGCTTTCATTGAGAGCCTGCTGGGTGATCGATGCGGATCGATGGGATGATCAGGTGATATTTTTTCAATTACATGTGTTCTGTATAGACTGTCTTTATTGTAAATTATGACTACTGCCTCGGGATACCCTATTCACAGTCAAATCAAGATCATACAAAAAGTGTTTGACCTCTGATAATACGGCAGATCCGATCTCTGCTGTTGCGGCGTAGGCGCATCGTGGAGGTGTCAGAAAAACGGGCACGGAGGCAATAGAAAAATCCATCAAGCGGCGTCGTAGCCAAGGAGCCACCCTGGACCAGTAGGGCTCACGCGTGGCAACTATGCACATCGGCCGATCAAATCAGCCTGACGGAACGCACGTACCGGGGAGATCCTTTTCCTTACCTTTTTTTATTTCATCTCCTGCCCGGCCGCCTGTCCTCTGCTACCTTTTGCTAAAAAGTGCATGGACCTAGAATCTTACTGCTTCACATAATTGAGTACTAGTATGCTAATCCAATTGACTACTAGTTTTGCAGTACAGTGTCCTGGACGTGGTTGGATCTAGTAATCCAAAATACTACCTAGTGCATAAAGGAAAGAGAAGAGAATCTTTTCATGGCAGTTCTTACTTGTCTTGTATAGGACATTGCCTTTTATTTGTTTCGGCAGATAAGAATTGTGAAAATTGGGCACTACTCCGGACCCGAGAAGTGCTACTCGAACAGAAAAATCAGGTTCTATTTTTCCAGTTACCTACACAGTATATATTAAATACGCACTGGATATTGTTCTGCTGGTTCCCATAATTTTTTCTATGTATACCTTTAGCGACCGATCTAAAATTTGGTCCATCGACGCGGCAGCCCCATCCGAACATAAAGTCACAGGGGGAGATGATCCCCGCGCAAGCTAGCAAGCTCCGGCTTGATCGGCTTCTCAGGGGCGCACGCGCGGCAAACGCATACATGAAGCGGCGGCAGCACGTCTCGAGCGACCACATGGGGATGAGGACCTCCGAACACACATCAGTACGGTACCTCGATTTTGGTCAGCGAATTTTATTAATTCGGATCAGCCCCGTCATCGCCGTCGAACAGGTTTTGTTTTTCCTAACTATTCAGTTAGCTCCCAAAATTATTGCACACAGAATATTTTCTGTTGTTTTGCAGTGCATTATTTTTGCAGGGGTATCTTGTCGACACTTGGGCATGACGTCGGTCTAGCCGGCGTCTTGCCGTCACTGAGGTTGGTTGACCTGTGTCGACATCGCCGCACCACAATGCCATCATACCATCGAGCTAGCCTGAACGCTCAAGCCATATTTACCAAACCTTTCTTTTTACTTCGCATAAATTAATTATGCACCTTTTTTCATTATTATTATTTCTTGGTTGCACTACTTTGTGTGTGCAGGCAATCTATTTAGGTTGGGCCGCACCAACACTTGCGCACATCCCTTTGTCAGCATGACCACGCGGCCGCTTCACCCGGCCGACCTCGACACTCAGGCCATATCTCTTTCATTATTTACTTCACTTATATTAATTAAGTAGAAGAATTTTTTTAATATATATTATTATCTGTCATTACTTTTGGTTGGCACTATTTTATCTGTGCAGCTAATCGACTTAGACTGAGCCGCGATGTCGCCTCCATCGACCAAATTGTGTTGTCACCTTGGCGCGCTACCCTTTGTTGGCAACCCGCGTCGTCGCTTCGCCAACCTAGCTACTCAGCCGGAGACTCTGGTGTCACCCGCCGACCTGCTCCATCACCGCGGCTGGACTGGGGGCTTCACCTTTTCAAAGTGACGAACTCTCCGCTCGGCCACCTTGGGACCAGCCTGGGGGCTGGAACCTTGCCCCGCATCAAGCTCGGACCGCGTCATCAATGCCGAACACATTAACCAGCTAAGTCGCTTTCATGCTCAAAGTTTTAAATTTTGTTCGGTTCGACCAAGCATTATACCTTTTTGGTAAAAAGTTATATGTGAAAAACTTCCTTGTCAAAACTTTGTTTATGATGCACAAATTCAAATACCCCGTTTACTTGGGGGCTTCCTTCATGAAGCTTTTCCTCTTGCATATGATTATACTTGTACGGCTTCGTTCCTTGTTCGTGTATTACACCACAATATGCACCATATTGACTTAAGTGTTCCACATGTTGGGTTGCCTGGCTCATGTGCTTACCCCTACGTTCCCGATTGTTCAGCTAGGGAGTAAAGGGAGCACCTCTATGATTGTCATGACCGGGTCATCCGAGCTCTGACCTCAGACTGGGTGAAGCCGAAAGCCAGCGCTCTTATTATTTTCAATCATGGTCGGCACACAACGGAACTCATGAGTACAAAAAATCTATTGCACAAGTCTCGTAGTAATAATGAGCATCAAAGAAAGGTATCGGTGGGGGTACTATTTTCTTCGAAGATGCCTCTTACACTTCGTCAGTAATATAGCATAAGTTCCCTGAGTGCGCTTTGTCTGTTACAGCATTATGGCATGATTGTCTGGTCATCGGAAACACCATCGATACTCTTGACAGGTGGAGTACATGACACTTTTCGGCCCTTGGCTGAAGAGGGAGAAGCCGACGGTCGGTTAAGACGCGTTTAAAGTTCGGGTGAACACAGATATGATATAAGTACTTCGATACATACAATCATTATACATAAAATTATTTTATCCAAGTCACTTGGGGGATCTTAAAATTTATATGAGTTGTTTTATAGTAAATGTGTTTTCTTCTTGGTCGTTGCAAACTCTTTTTCTACCGCTCCTTTTTTGACTCAAGTTTATGGTCAATAGCCGGATAGCCTGTCTTCTCTCTGAAAGCCGCTTGAGTTTAGTTTGCTAAACTGACCTCGGAGAAGTACTCTGCCTTTGGGATAAGGAGCTTGAAGCCATAGGCTGACCCGTGTGAAGTCTTGACATCGGATGTGTCATGTTAAAGCATGACAGAAGCACAATTTTTTTCCAATTTTCGGATTGGCACCGGACACTTGATCTTGTTTGCACGTCAAGTTTTTACTGACGTTTTTTGGTTTTCCAAGCTTATGGCACTTTCAAATTATTTGTGTATTTTCAGCACAAGTCTCGCAGTGCAACGTCGGACACCTTTAGAGATTCGGCAAAGACATACTCGGATATTGCTATATATGCATCGGTTTCGAATTGTGTCTTCGGTCAATAGTTGGGTTGCCCGGCTCCTACACTTGCCTCCTACGTTCCGCTTTGTCCGGCTAGGTGTGCAAAGGGAGAACCACTGCGATTGTGCTTCCAACTCACATGGTTAAGAACCTCAGTGGAGAAAGTTGAAAACTGACTGTCACAATAAGCATAAACTGGTCAGCGATCCGATGACTATGTTAAATGACGGGCCATTCATAACACTGGTTGAAGTGTTTATGGCTTGACCTCGACTATCGCCGAACATTTCCGGGGGCTAGTAACTAGCCTCCCAAACTAAATCCTCAATATTTTTCTCTTACAATAGAGCTGAGGTTTCATGATCATACTTAGCATGACAACCCAAAGAAAGTAACCGATAGCAGGACTATTTTTCTTTGGAAGACATTTCTTATGTTAAACAGAAATATAACATATCTCTCTGCGTACCTTGTTTATAAAACCGTATGGCTGGATTGCCTTGTTTGTCGTAAATCTTTGCCCTTATAAAGGCTTTATAAAGTAGGACAAACACTCCTCGGCTACTGGCCAAGGAGGTGGAAGCCGATGGTCGGTCAACAAAGTTTTGTACAATGCGGATCTGAGCATTGATGATGAAAAGTATTTGGATACATAAAATCATTACACATAATTTGTGATTTTACTTTGGATATCGATCCTTAATTCGGCCACCCATGCCCACATTAAGGCTCGGGGGCTACTGGGCTTCATGCTTATTATTTACAAATATTAAAGGGGTACATCGATCCCCTGATCTGGTGTTGCCACCCGACCAGTGTCTCGGGGGCTACTGCATTCACAATCCAATGCAGAAAATTTAAAGTACAATATAGTTTTCAAGGAGATTATTATCCTCAGGTTGGTCGGCCGCACCCAACCTGAGTCTCGAGGACTTTGCACATCGTGTTTCTATTCCTAAATATGCTGGCGAGCTGGAAATTGATCCTTAGGCTGATTTTATGAATCGACCTGAGTCTCAGGGGCTATTAGGGTCAGCGGTTTGATTTTTTCATTCAGGTGCATCACGGATATTAGGCCAACACACACCTTGAGGGCTACTGGCTATACATCTCAGCAGAGATTACATCGCACAATTCAAGATTAAATTCATAAAAATCGGCCCGCAGTCGGGGTGGTTCACCACCTCGGAAGCAGTCCAGCATAAAGCTCGGGCGCCAGTGGCTGGTTCCATAGAGGGCATTTCCGGTATTAAGCTCGGCTAAACTCCTTCAACTTTTTTGAACCAAGGTGATCTATAACACCTCGGATACGGTCCGGCGCTAGAGCTCGGATGCAGTTCGGCATTGGAGCTTGGACATAGTCCAGCGTTGGAGCTCGGATACAGTCCGGCGTTGGAGCTTGGACATAGTCTGGCGTTGGAGCTTGGACATAGTCCGGCGTTGGAGCTCAGATATAGTCCGGCGTTGGATCTTGGACATAGTCCGGCGTTGGAGCTCGGATACGGTCCGGCGCTAGAGCTCGGATGCAGTTCGGCGTTGGAGCTCGGCTGCAACAATACTCCTTGAATACAGTCCGGCATTGGAGATCGGACACAAGAGGACGCTGCCACCCAGGAACAACTTCAAACCCGATGTGTGGCATAAAAATAACAAGGCATTGATAAAGGCTGGAAATGTAAAGGGGCTCCTCGGATACCCGACGTGTAAACTCTTCGGATGCACTTCGGCGATCCTCAAGATCGAAGATGAGAAGATTTGTTGAACCAGTTTTCAAGATCGACGACCGAAGATGAAGAGCAGTTCAGAAGAATCGAGGAGCGTCCCCAACTTGAAGACCGGTTCAGGGGCTACTAACGGTGTCCTGGGCTAAGGGGTACTCGCTAGGTCATCTCCCGATCAGTTAGATTGGGCCGAGGACCCCGTGGCCTCATACTCATGGGCCAGTTCAGACAACCCCTGCCGCATACAAGGAGGACTCCACAAGACTTGATGCCCAAGACAAGGACTCTCCTAAACCATAGGCCTCCGGTGTCTTATATAAACCGAGGCCAGGCTAGTCAATAGACAATCTCATATTCATTACCATCTCGTGGTAGACACATGTACTCTGTACTATCCCCATATGAATACAATCAAAAGCAGGACGTAGGGTTTTACCTCCATCAAGAGGGCCCGAACCTGGGTAAAATCCATGTCCATGTTACCATCGCTCCAAGACACCTAGCTTAGGACCCCTACTATGAGATACGCCGGATATTGAACCGACACCTCTCTTCGGAGCTGCGCCACAAGTACAACGTGTGCTCCATCCCTATCCGCAAGGACGATGAGGTGCAGGTCGACTGCAACCCTCTCTTCGAAGCTGCACCACAAGCACGACGTGCGCTCAATCCCTATCCGCAAGGACGACGAGGTGCAGGTCGACTGCAACCCTCTCTTCGGAGTTGTACCGCAAGCACGGCGTGCGCTCCATCCCTATTCGCAAGGACGTCGAGGTGCAGGTCGACTGCAACCCTCTCTTCGGAGCTGCGCCACAAGTACAACATGCGCTCCATCCCTATCCGCAAGGACGATGAGATACAGGTCGACTGCAACCCTCTCTTCGGAGCTGCGCCACAAGTACAACGTGCGCTCCATTTTCATCCACAAGGATGATGAGGTGCAGGTCGACTGGGATATCCTCCTCAGAATTGCATCTCAAGTACAAAGAATATTCCAAGTGAAGAACAAGTTCCACTCGAAGGCAAACGCAAGCACATTCAGAAGATAAACCAAGTTCGAATAGAATCTTAAAAGTTCCTAGACGAAGATAAAAGTACTCGGGAATCAGGCCCGAAGGAGTTTAACAGTTACAAAATCACTCGGCATTCCAAGGCAAATTTAAGGCGAGGTATCAAGTTTGTTCACTCCACAGGAGGAGGGCTTGCAGGCTCGACGAACTCGTCCAGATCAATCCCGTCAGCGATCTGTGTGGTAGCAGCGATGAAAGTTTACATGAACAATTGGAAGCCGTGTCTTTTGGTGTTAGCAACCTTAATCGCCGCCAGCTTCTCTTCTCGAGCATCTTTGCAGTGGACCCTAACCAGCGACAGAGCCACGTCAGCACCGCATCGGGCAGAAGACTTCTTCCATTCCTGCACTCGACTAGGAACCTCATTGAGTCGAGTCATCAGAGACTCGAGATCATTCTAAAACGTCGCCCTTGGCCAGAGTGATGTATCGATGCGCGACGTCGCCACCTTCAAGCAAGCAAGATAGCTGGTAACACTAGCAACGCGAGATTCCAGTCGAAGCCCATTCATGGCAGCCTCATCGCCGACTGGAGAAAGGATGGGATCCAAGCCCGTCTCGATCCATCTAGTTTCCTCTTCAAAGTTTTGGCAGAATTCTGCAGATTCAAGGAGTTAATGAGTCGACTGATCCGCAGTGACTTGCAAACAGTAAAACAGACGGATAAAAAAACAGGGGGTACCTTCGAGCATAAGGAAGAGCTTCTTGGCGAGGGCTTTCAGATAAGCTTCCAAGTCGTTTCTCCTACGAGACATGCATTCCAGCTGCTCATTCAGAGTCACCTTATCTTTCTTTAGACGAGTCGCCTCTCGGTTAGATTCAGTAAGATATGACTTCAGCTTAGTTATTTCCTCCTCTAGTGCTCCGACCGAAGCCAGTTTTTTGTCAGCAAGGGCAGTCTTCTCCTGAGCCTCCTTGTGCGCAGCTGCAAGGTCAAGGTCCTTCTTCGCCAGAGCCAGCCTCATTTTTTCTGCAAAATATGCATTTGGGTCAAATAGAAGAACGGAGGGATAACTTGAAGGATGGTCGAGATAAATAGTCGACACGCTGTTACCTTCCGTACCAGGAACTTCACCTTGAGCCTTTTTTAAGTTCTGTTGGTCCAGCTCCAAGTCAAGGTTGAGTTGCCTCTGCTTTTCCTCGAATTTAGCAAACTTGGAGATAAGTGGACAGGACTTCTACAATGAGTAAAAGACATGTCAATGGACAAGATCAAAGATTATTTACTTCCGAGTGAATAAAACTTTAAGATTACTGCAGACTCAAACATTCTACAGTAGTCTCAGGGACTACACCCAGTGGGTGCACTTAGCGTGTCCCCACTTGTTCAGATTCCACTCGACACGATCCGCCCAGACCGAGTGGAAGAAAACAATGGCGAGAGAAAGAAGTACTCAGACCCCAACCGACTGCCAGCAGTCGACTGCGGTCTCGGGGACTACACCCAGTGGGTGCACTTAGCGTGCCCCCACTGGTTCAGATTCCACTCGACATGATCCACCCAGACCGAGTGGAAGAGTGAAAACAACAAATATGTTAAAACACCCTGTGGGTGTGCAGATGCGAAGTGCAGGACAACAAGAGATTGCACGGAGAAAAGTATTCAGGTAGCACATCCTAACAGAACAAGTTCAGCCGGAAGCCAACTTACTTGGACATTGGCTCGAAGGGCCGCGCTGGCGTCGTAAGCAGCCTGACTGTTTTCGTACACATCCTTCACCCGCTCCATCATTATGCCAGCCTGGCGAATGGCTTCCGCAGCGGCGTCCGCCTGGCTTTTCTGGAACATGATGAGTGGTGAAAAATGGGACTGATGGTCCAGACACAGCAGCTTGAAGTTCTGAGGTGTGAAGTTGGACGGTTGAAGCAGGCACTGGCACAGTCGGCGATGTGGGGCGTACACTCGATGCTGGATCAGCAAAAGTAACAGAAGCCCTGCTCACATCATCAAGTTGTTGAACCACTGGCTCTGCCGCCGGTTCCGATTTGGATGTCTTGTCAGCTGATGCCTTCTTGTTCCTCCTAGACCTCAGTGGCACGTCCTCGTCATCATATGGAAGCTCAATGATATTGGGAGGGGCTGCAAAGAGATTAGTCGACCCCGGATCAGTCGTCAGAATTTAATCGACCAAGTAACCAAAGACAGGATTATGAGAGTTGTACCTGGGTTGGAGGTGACCGCATCTTCCATTTCTTCATCTTTGTACTTGCGGGTGGAAGTCCTAGAGGTAGTAGCTCTGAAAATTTCAATATTCAGTTGGTCACGTCTATCACACCGAGTCAACCAAAGAATCAGGTTTGATTATTACCCAGAGACAGCAGGAATGGCCACTTTGATCTTGGGCAAAGCCTTTGGCGGTTTGGATGACACAGCTTTTAGTTGTTTCGGCGCCTTATCAGTCGGTGCTGGAGATGGGGCAGCTTTCGGTTTCTCCGGTGCCCTCTCAGTCGGCCCTGGAGAAGACGTCCGAGGGCGCTTCGACGATTGTCCAGTCGGTGCGACCGTTTTGTCATGGATGCTTGCGGGGTCGTGGGCGTGCTTGGATCGTTTTTCCCTGCAAGGAGGTGAGTCAACCTCTTCTTCATCACTCGGGTCGTCACTCTCCTCGTCCTCCTCTTCATCAGAGTGCCACTCGCCGCTCTCGCCTCCGCTCGCCTCCCCCTCCGGATCCTGCTCCTGCTCCCCGTTGGGCATCGAGTACATCTCAGTAAGGGTCTGAAAGATAACAAGCGAAGCAAAAATCAGTCGGTTGTCAACAAGCAATTACATGATGAATCAAGAGAACACTCGGCAATTTAGAGTCGGACCTTGTCTGGTTGGCGTGAGTTGTCGAATGGAGGGACTCTCCTTGACCCCCTGGGGTTATCCTTGTTGTCGGTGATGCTTTTCAACCACTTCTCCACCGTGTCCTCGTCGACCTCCTCTGGGTGGATCCGAGTGGAATCCTCAATACCCGAGTACATCCACATCGGATGCTCACGGGCTTGGAGCGGCTGGATGCATCGTTTAAGGAAGACCTCCAACAGATCCATACCGGTCACGCCATCCCGGACTCGCTCGACCACTCGCTCGACCAACACCTTCACCTGTGCTTTCTTCTCTGGGATCTGTCGGTGTCAAAACCGGCGGATCTCGGGTAGGGGGTCCCGAACTGTGCGTCTAGGCGGATGGTAACAAGAGACGAGGGACACGATGTTTTTACCCAGGATCGGGCCCTCTTGATGGAGGTAAAACCCTACGTCCTGCTTGATTAATATTGATGATATGGGTAGTACAAGAGTAGATCCACCACGAGATCAGAGAGGCTAAACCCTAGAAGCTAGCCTATGGTATGATTGTTCCTACGGACTAAAACCCTCCGGTTTATATAGACACCGGAGAGGGCTAGGGTTACACAGAGTCGGTTACAATGGTAGGAGATCTACATATCCGTATCGCCAAGCTTGCCTTCCACGCCAAGGAAAGTCCCTTCCGGACACGGGATGAAGTCTTCAATCTTGTATCTTCATAGTCCAGGAGTCCGGCCGAAGGTATAGTCCGGCTATCCGGACACCCCCTAATCCAGGACTCCCTCAGTAGCCCCCGAACCAGGCTTCAATGACGACGAGTCCGGCGCGCAGATTGTCTTCGGCATTGCAAGGCGGGTTCTCCTCCAAATTCCGTGTACCTGTTGAATAATGTCTGGTTTCTTGTAAATGTAGCCCTCCTTGGCTTCTACTCCCAATAATGGTCGTCTTCCACGTGTCAAACGAATACGAAAAGTCTGGGTGTTTTTACATTTACACCCCTAGCCGCGTGAATGAGTCGCCTATTTAAGGGGACGAGGATTTAGATCCAAACCACACCTTCTCCCCTCCGCGAGTATTCATCATAGCGTATCCGACAGAGGTCCATTCTATCATGGCCGACCGTCGCAGCTCCTCCTCTCGCCCTTCTAGCCCTCAGCCTTGAGATTGGGAGAGATGCTCCATCCCGCACAGCGAGCTAGTGACGCTCCAGACCAAGGGATTTCTCCCCCCGGCCTATATGGTCCCGGTTCGAGCCGGACTTGCCACCTATAATGGCAGAGAGCAAGCGGAGAGCGCCCCCAATCCCTCCAAAGGAGAGCGGGTACACCTTGTCCCTTACTTAATAAGAGGGCTCGGATTTCCAATTCATCCGTTTCTCCGGGGGCTCCTGGAGTTCTATGGCCTCCAGCTGCACAACCTCACGCCTGCCTCCATATTGCATATCGCGGGCTTCGTAGCCCTTTGCGAGTTGTTTTTGGGCTGCGAGGCTCATTTCGCGCGGTGGAAAAGGTTATTCTGCCTTGTGCCCCGTTCTCAGAAGGGGTCAATATATCAAGTGGGTGGAGCCGAAGTGTGGCGCATCGCCAGGACCAGATATCTATCCGGAACCCCAAAGAAGGCGTCCGAGGACTGGCCTTCGAAATGGTTTTATGTAGAGGACATCCTGCTGCCGAATCCTGTCCAGATCGGCCTCCCTGAGTTCGACAGCGCTCCCCTAAAGAAGCGCCTAAGCTGGCATCCATGGAGCCCTCAGAGGGAAAGTGACAAGGACGTTCTTTACCTGATGGGCCGGATAAGATTGTTAGCTCATTCCGGACTGACCATGATCGGGGTCATGGCCGCGTGCATCATGCGAGGGGTGCAACTGCTTCAGTATAGAGGCCACCCCATGTGGGACTTCAACAGGGAGGACGACGCCACCCGCCACGGCCGTAAGGGGCTGGATTCGGCTGCCGCTCTAATAAAGATCTTGTCCTCTTTGTACAAGGGAGAAGAGGAGGAATTTCTCCGCGTCAACCCACAGGGTGGATTTTCTATGTACAATCCCCCAAGTTGGGTAAGTGGTCACTTTTACTTGCCCATCCATTTTATATTCCCATCGTTAAATATTCAGTCTAACGACTTCAATGCAGGAACTGCGCCAGGATGTTAAAGAAATAAACAACCCTCCTCCACAACCCGAGGATCCGGGACGATCCCTCGACCCGGCCTCTCAAGAGGATCCGGACTTATCTGTGGAGCTGATTGATGGGGTGTTTCATCAATTGAGCAAGGACAACGCCTTGGTGGCCATTACGGCCGATTACCCATGGCTACTCCCAGCCTCACAGGTAACTGAGACCGAAGTGTCAGCACTTTGAAAAGGGATCTATCCTCGCGTGTTTTCGATTGCCGTATGACAACCGTGTTTTGCAGGAGAGGTCCTTGAGACGGGAGGCCGAGCCTGCGGCGACTAGCCAACGAGGGGCGGCAAGGCCCCGCGGGCTGAAAAGAATTGCGGTCCGGACTGAGACGCCGGCGCAAAGGTATAGCGCGCCATCTTATTCCCAGGTGTTATTCCTTCAAGGCATATTAATGCTCGTGCTCTCTTCAGGACAAAGCGACCTCGCCGGACTATACCCGGAGAGGTTGCCAATCGCGCCTCCACCAGCCAGGCTCCAAAGCCTGGTCCGGAAGCGGAAGCGAACACAAGGCGCACACCGGACGCTCCTCCAACAGAGGATGCGGACAGGCTGTCTGCCACCAATTCCAAGGTGGAGAGTGCCATGAACCACAGGCGTCACCGGACAGTTCTTCGTGACGCTTGTTTCTCCCAAGAGGCATTGGATGCCTTCAATTCGGGAGATGCGTACGTCCGTGCCGCTCAAAATGGTCTAGTCAGAGCCACGGAGCAATATGTAAAAGACATACGGGTAAGAAAATTTTGGTAACTATATATATACCAGTAGCCCCCGAGACTTGAAACAGTTAGAATAACTGATTTAAGGATCATTTGTTATGCAGGTTCTTACAGAAAAGAATACCCTACTGTCCCAGGAGCTGGAAGAGTGCAAAGCCCAACTTGAGGCCGCACTAGCCGCGGCAGGGGAGCCTAAGGAGACCCCCTCTGGTAATATACGCTTCGAAAGATAAGTATTTTGCGAAGTGCGGCGTGGGTGCAAATCTGACAAATGAAATTGCAGATGGCGTCGGATTAAATCCGGAAAAGCAACAACTCCTATGCCAGCTGAAGGCTGGTGAGAGCGTGCTGACAAAGGTGAGGCGGGAGAAGAACGATCTCCAAGATGCCAACACCAAGCTGGGTGTTGAACTGAAGGATGTTCGTGCCCAACTGTTGGACTCCGTTAAGGAGAATCAACGGCTTCGATGCGGCTTAGTAAGTGCTTAAACGAACTTTGAAAAAAGAGTTCAGCGAGGAAGTCGACTAACAGAGTAATGTCTGTAGGTATGCCAACAGGTCGTCCTGCAGAGGAAATGCCCGGTTCTACGGGTGACCTTCTTCCCGAGCTCTCACAACTACACGAGCGAGTTCGGCAGGTGATGCAAGGCGTCGCCCAGGCCTTGTGGCCATCCTTCTCCATGCCCGAAGGCCTTGGAGAGCTTGTAGAGAAGCTGAAGGGAGCGCGGCGGCGCTTCCGATTGTGGAAGATGTCGGCCTGCAGTCAAGGCGCCAGGGAGGCCTGGGCCATGGTGAAGACGCGGTACACGAAGGCTGACCCAAACCACATGGCCGAGGTCGGACCCGTGGGGCCCGATGGGAAGGAGATCCCTGTGAGCTTAGTATACGGCCAAGTAGAATTGGCCGCAAAGTATTCCCAACAGGACTATAAACTAGACAGCCTGTTAGATGGTATTGAAGAGGAATACAATCAGTCAGATTGACTATGTAATTTTAATTGACATGTGTAATGCCTTCTAGCCGGATTGTAGATCATTTGTCATGGCAGACCTTTTCGCTTCAACATCGGGACCTGACGGTCCGGAGTGTGTCCGAATACCCTCATGATTATATAAGAACCGAGGTATGCATGGAGACCAGGCGTAGGGGTCATTAGTGCTTGAACAGACAAGTTCCCAACTAGTTATGTTATATTACATGGTTAGTAAGAAACATCTTCCAGGGAGAATAGTTCCGTTAGGGGTTCCTTTCCCTAGGAGGCATGCCCTAAAGTGCATGTCCATTCTGTGAAAAGAGACGCAGGAAAAACATCTGGGGGCGTATAGATAAATAAGTGAAAAAAAGATCATCTTTAGTTCACCGACCGAATATTCCCTTAAGAACGCTAGCTTTCGGCTTCACCCAGTCTGAGGTACACATCCGGCTGACCCGGCAGTAACAATCGCAGAGGTGCTCCCTTTACCACCTAGCCGAACAATCGGGAACGTAGGGGTAAGCACAGGAGCCAGGCAACCCAGCTTGGCCAAAACTTAACTCATGTCGATGCATATAATGGTGAATAAAAGGTACATGCGGAAGTGTGACACATGTGTTGGGCATGAAGCCCGTATAAATAAGCTTCTGTTTAAAGAAGCCCCCAGGTTTAATGGGCGCGGATAGCGCGTCACTTTATGAGCCTTTAAAGGCTATAAGAGAGAGAGAGAGGGGGAGAAGGAGAGAAATGTAAGATAGAAAGTATATAAAAAATGGATAGAGGAAGGAGACGAACACAGAGTCCGGCACTAGGCATAGAATCTTCGGAGACGGGCTGCGTTCCATGGGTTCGGCTCGAGTCGGTTATCCGATGCATCTCGCAGGCGGTACGCTCCACCAGTCAGGACTTGGTCAATTATGAAGGGACCTTCCCACTTGGGCTTGAGTTTGTCCTTTTTCTTGTCCGGCGGGCGTAGAACTAAATCGCCAACATTGTAATTTTTGGCCCGTACTTCTCTGCTTTGGTATCTTCGAGCCTGCTGTTGATAGAATGCGGAACGGGCTTTCGCCATGTCACGCTCTTCCTCCAAGGCGTCCAAACTGTCCTGCCAATCGAGCTCGGCTTCTCTTTCTTCGTACATGCGCACTCGAGGTGAGTCATGAATTATGTCGCAGGGTAAAACTGCCTCTGCGCCGTACACCATGAAGAATGGTGTGTATCCGGTGGTGCGATTCGGCGTGGTCCGCAGCCCCCAGAGTACGGAGTCGAGCTCCTCTACCCAGTGTGTATTAGATTCCTTAAGGGACCGCACTAATCTGGGTTTGATGCCGCTCATGATAAGACCATTTGCACGTTCGACCTGGACGTTAGTTTGTGGGTGATAGACGGAAGCATAATCGAGCTTGATGCCCATGTTTTTGCACCAGAGTTTCACCTCGTCCGCCGTAAAGTTCGTGCATTATCAGTGATGATGCTATGGGGGACGCCGTAACGGTGTACAACCCCAGATATAAAGTCTATCACCGGTCCAGATTCAGCCGTCTTAACAGGCTTGGCTTCTATCCATTTGGTGAACTTATCCACCATGACCAGTAAGTATTTTTTCTTGTGGGTTCCACCTTTAAGGGGTCCAACCATGTCAAGCCCCCAGACCGCGAAGGGCCAAGTGATGGGGATAGTTTGGAGGGCGGTGGGTGGCATATGGCTTTGGTTTGCAAAAAGCTGGCAACCGACGCATCGTTGGACTAAGTCCTGGGCATCTGCCCGGGTCGTCAGCCAATAAAAGCCTGTACAGAAGGCCTTGCTTACAAGGGACCGAGCTGCAGCGTGATGTCCACCGAGTCCGGCATGAATTTCAGCCAGGAGGTTCCGCCCCTCCTCTTCGGAGATGCACCTTTGAAGGACTCCGGTAGTGCTTTTCTTATAAAGCTCTCCCTCATGGACTTTATAGGCTTTAGATCGCCGCACTATGCAGCGTGCCTCATTTTGGTCCTCGGGGAGTTCCTGCCTAGTAAGGTAGGCGAGGAATGGTTCTGTCCATGGGGCGATGACGGCCATTATTACGTGGGCTGAAGGTGTTATTTCATTGGCAGAGCCTCCAATTATGTCAGAGTGTTCGGTGTCGGGCAGTGCGGTTGGGTCTGGGCTATTATTGCCGGGTTCCCCTTCCCATACTACGAATGGCTTGAACAGCCTTTCCAAGAAGATGTTGGGGGGACTACATCGCATTTTGCGCTGATGCATGCCAGGACATCTACCGCCTGATTAGTTTCCCGGGCTATATGGTGAAATTCGAGCCCTTTGAACCGAGTCCGGCTGACATTTTTAGGACGGTGTTGCGATAAGCTGCCATTTTTGGATCCTTGGCATCAAAGTCTCCATTTATTTGGGATATTGCGAGGTTCGAGTCCCCGCGCACCTCTAGGCATTGAATGCCCATGGATACTACCATCCGGAGACCATGTAAAAGGGCCTCATATTCGGCTGCATTGTTGGAGTCTGTGTACATTATCTGGAGTACATATTGAATTGTGTCTCCTATGGGGGACGCCAAAATGACGCCGTCCCCTAGACCGGCCAACATTTTAGAGCCATCAAAGTGCATGACCCATTTTGAATATGTGACGTACTCTTTAGGGAGTTCGGCCTCCGTCCATTCTGCGACGAAGTCGGCCAAAACTTGCGACTTGATAGCTCGCCGTGGCTTGTAAGTTATGTCGAACGGGGGGAGCTCAACGGCCCATTTTGCAATCCGACCCGTCGCGTCGCGGTTGTTTATAATATCGTTAAGTGGCACTTCCGAGGCTACTGTTATTGAACACTCTTGAAAGTAGTGTCGTAGCTTCCGGGATGCCATAAATACCGCGTACGCAATCTTTTGATAATGCAGGTACCATGACTTGCACGGAGTAAGGACAGTCGACACATAGTAGACCGGCTTTTGAAGGGGGAATTTGTGTCCATCCGTTTCTCGTTCAACGACGAGCACTGCGCTTACGACCTGATGGGTTGCTGCAATGTATAATAGCATTGGTTCGCCAATGTTTGGCGCGGCCAGGACTGGGTTTGTTGCCAAGATGGCTTTTATTTCGTCGAGTCCGGCCATGGCTGCATCCGTCCACTCAAAGTGTTCGGTGCGCCGAAGGAGGCAGTAAAGGGGTAGGGCCTTTTCTCCCAAGCGGGAGATAAAGCGGCTTAGAGCCGCCACGCATCCGGTTAATTTTTGTATTTGTTTGAGGTCCTTTGGGATATCCAATTGTGACAGAGCTCGGATCTTGGCTGGATTTGCTTCAATTCTTCTACCGGATACAATGAAGCCCAAGAGCTTTCCGGCTGGAACGCCAAAAACGCATTTTTCCAGGTTGAGCTTGATGTCGTATGTTCGGAGGTTATTGAATGTTAGCCTCAAGTCGTCTACTAGAGATTCGACATGTATTGTTTTAACGACCACATCATCTACGTATGCCTCCACTGTTTTGCTGATATGGATTGCCAGACATGTCTGAATCATGCGCTCATATGTTGCGCCGGCGTTTTTGAGCCCAAAGGGCATTGTGTTGAAGCAGAATGGGCCGTATGGTGTGATGAATGCCGTTGCGGCTTGGTCTGACTCTGCCATCTTTATTTGATGGTAGCCGGAGTATGCGTCGAGGAAACACAACGAATCGTGTCCTGCAGTAGCGTCGATAATTTGATCGATGTGGGGAAGGGGAAGGGATCCTTTGGGCAAGCCTTGTTAAGGTCTTTAAAATCAACGCACAGGCGCCAAGATTTTTCCTTCTTTGGTACCATCACCAGGTTTGCTAGCCAGTCCGGGTGTTTTATATCTTTGATGAATCCAGCCTCCAATAGCTTGGCTAGTTCCTCTCCCATGGCCTGTCTCTTAGGTTCGGAAAAACGCCGAAGAGCCTGTTTGACTGGCTTGAATCCTTTTAGGATATTTAAGCTGTGTTCGGCCAGCCTGCGTGGGATTCCTGGCATGTCGTAAGGGTGCCAGGCGAAAATGTCCCAGTTCTCTCATAGGAACTCTCGCAGTGCGGCGTCTACATCAGGTTTAAACTGTGCCCCGATGGAAGCTGTTTTATTAGGGTCCGTTGGATGGACCTAGAATTTGACTATTTCATCTGCCGGTTTGAAGGAGGTGGACTTGGATCTTTTGTCAAGTATCACAGCGTCCCTATTCACCGTGGAGCGCAGTGCAATCAGTTCCTCAGCCGCTAGGGCTTCGGATAGCGCCTCGAGGGCCAGTGCGGCTGTCTTGTTTTCGGCGTGGAGTGCTATGTCCGGATCACTAGCGAGAGTGATGATTCCATTAGGCCCGGGCATCTTGAGCTTCATGTACCCGTAATGGGGTATTCCTTGGAAGATTGTAAATGCTTCCCGCCCTAGCAGAGCGTGATATCCGCTACTGAACGAGGCCACTTGGAACGTGACCTCTTCGGACCTGTAATTATCTGGCGTGCCGAACACCACATCTAGTGTGATTTTTCCTGTACAGCGCGCTTCCCGACTGGGGATTATTCCTCTAAAAGTTGTGCTGCTTCGCTCAATGCGGTTCCTGTCTATTTCCATTTTTTGAAGGGGTTCCTCATAAATGAGGTTCAATCCGCTGCCACCATCCATGAGTACCTTGGTAAGACGAAAGCCGTCCACTATTGGACTGAGGACCAATGCGGCTGGTGCTCGGGCTGTTCGGAATTTAGGTTCATCACTGGCGTTAAAAGTAATAGCCGTGTCACTCCATGGGTTTATTGTTGCTACTTGGTAAACTTCGGCAAGGCTGTGGAGTGTTCTTTTTCGCATATTATTTGATGCGAAAGTCTCGAAGACTGTTAATACCGTACTGGTGTCTCTGGGGTGGTTTTCTATGGCTTCTGGAATTAGAAGATCTTCGCCAATTTTTGCCACCTGCCGGAGTATCCAACATGCTCTAAGGCTGTGAGTTGGTGTGGCGCCCTCTGCACTGTGAATTTTACAGGGTCCATTAAGCCATCCTTCCAGTACGGTTCCGTGCCCTGTAGAGGGATTTTGCTTTTTGGTATTGAACCCGGGTGTCTGGCGATGATGCACCCTTTTATTTCGGACTGGGTTTGTATTCAGGGCCGGATTGTCCCAAAATTTTATTTTTGTTTTCCAGGCGCTTTCCATCGCACAGTACTTTTGTACTATGGACGCCAAGTCAGCGAAGTATGTAATATCACGGTGACTTATGGCGTTGAGGATTCCCTTGTCCGTGCAATTATTGTAGAAGAATGAAATTGCGTCTTCCTCGCGGCAGTCCTTTATCCTGTTCATAACCAAGAGGAATCTGGCCCAGTAATGATGTACTGTTTCTTCGGGCTCTTGCCTAATTTGGGATAGATCGCTTATGTACGGGTGGGTGGGTGGAATCAAATCCGAAACCTCACCCAATCTGAGACCCAGAGGCCAAGGAGTTTCCGAACTCGGAAGTTTGGGTTCTTGGATGCTGTCTAATGAATCTAGCCCGTCGCCTGACTTTAAGTTCAGGTCTTGAGTGATGTCCTCGCCTCCGCGGGTATCCGGCTTGGAGGGATCGGAAATCCGGACATAGCTAGTCCTTAAGATAGATGAAGGGTCGCCGCACTGTCCCTCTATCACGGCAACGTGATGGGTGACCTGGGGAGAGTTAATCTCTCTCAGATCGGGTTTAGGCCCAATCTGGTCGTAATCCGAGCGACTCCCAGGGCGGCGATGCGATCCAAGAGCTCGTTTAGGGAAGAGAGCTCCATTGGATATAGCTGCTCGGCGAATTCCAAGCTGACGTGAAGATTGCTTTCGATGACCCGAGAGGTCATCGTCGGCGCAGCAGCCGAACAGGCGGTCATAGGGAAACCACCTAGCCGGAGAGTTTGGCCGACAGCCAAAGCTCCCTTAACAACGGTGCCATCTTTAAAGACGGGATGAGGCATCCTTCCTGATGGCGACGGCACAGAGGAACTCTCAATGAAAGCACCAATGTCGGTGTCAAAACCGGCGGATCTCGGGTAGGGGGTCCCGAACTGTGCGTCTAGGCGGATAGTAACAGGAGACGAGGGACACGATGTTTTTACCCAGGTTCGGGCCCTCTTGATGGAGGTAAAACCCTACGTCCTGCTTGATTAATATTGATGATATGGGTAGTACAAGAGTAGATCCACCACGAGATCAGAGAGGCTAAACCCTAGAAGCTAGCCTATGGTATGATTGTTCCTACAGACTAAAACCCTCTGGTTTATATAGACACCGGAGAGGTCTAGGGTTACACAGAGTCGGTTACAATGGTAGGAGATCTACATATCCGTATCGCCAAGCTTGCCTTCCACGCCAAGGAAAGTCCCTTCCGGACACGGGACAAAGTTTTCAATCTTGTATCTTCATAGTCCAGGAGTCCAGCCGATGGTATAGTCCGGCTATCCGGACACCCCCTAATCTAGGAGTCCCTCAGGATCACTTTCAAGGCAGAGGGCTTCTCGACCCGAGCCATGGAGAAAGGAGGAAGTCCGGTCGACTAACCTGGAGTCAGATGGTCTTTGCAATAAAACCAGGTCGACTGCCATCCTCGGACCGACTCAGGAAGGATCATGGCTAGGAAAGTGCTTTTACCTTTCATTTGAATCCCAAGTCCCCTGCACATCTGAATCACGTGCATCCTCTCGTCACTCGGGTTGGCCTTCTTGACCGACTGGGAACGACACGTGAAAATGTGCTTGAAAAGACCCCAATGTGGCCTACAACCTAAGAAGTTCTCGCACATGGACACGTAGGCAGTGAGATATACGATGGTGTTGGGAGTAAAGTAGTGGAGTTGTGCTCCAAAGAAGTTCAGGAATCCCCGAAAAAAAGGATGGGGAGGCAAAGAAAATCCATGGTCAACATGGGTGGCGAGGAGAACGCACTCACCCTCTCGCAGATGCGGTTCGGTCTCGCCTTCCAAGAGCCGCGCCGATTCGTGGGGAATCAACCCCCCCCCTCGACCAGATCGTCGATGTCGGTCTGACTAATCGTCGACCGAATCCAGTCGCCCTGGATCCAGCCGCGCGGTAGGCCGGACCTTGACGAAGATCCGTCCCGGCTGGACGTCTTCCCCTTTGCCTTCGCCATCGCCTTCTTCGCGCGCTCCAGAGCCACCGTCTTCTCCTTCCCCATGGCCGCGGTCAAAACTCGAACAGAGCAGCGACGCCAGGAGCAGAGGTGGATATGGCGGAGAAAGTAGAGGGGAAAGAAGGAGAATGGGAACGCACCATGCAGAAAACCCCAATCCGGCACCTTATATGAGGCCGCTTCCGAGTGGCTGACCTGTGGGTCCGGAGGGTCCTACCAAATCCCGCAACATTCACGCGCGAGGTACGTGACAAAAAGGTGGCGCGGTGATCGAGGCGGCCTTGCCTAATCCCGTCCGATTACTGCGGCCTCCTCCGCCCCGCGCGCTTCCCCAAAATACGAATCCCACGATATCCGCGAGCAGCAGGGCAACCTGTCATATGGAAGATTTTTTCCATATCAGTACTCAAAACATTGCAGTAAAAGTTCACTCGGAAGAACCAAGAATGGATTAAGGCGATTGAAAAAGAAGTTGAACCCATCATGATTGTTCATTTGGTCCCAATAAGATGCTTCCGAAGCGCGAAAATTGAATCGGAGGTGTTCTCAACTCCTTCTCCACTCAAGCCCTGAACCATTCAGGGGCTAATGATGAAGCTATGTACCTAGGGTAGGGTCATAGGCCTGACCTAGACACCCTCCCCTAGGACGCCATCTTATAACCAGAAGCATTCAAGGGATAGCATCATCCACTCGACTACAAGTCGTTCCACTCGGAAGATTCAAGGTCACTCGACCGCAACAATTATCACTCGACGGACAGAAGACCTAAAGTCACTCTGCACGACAACGGTCGAATGTTTACTTCATAGACTTAATAGGCATTTATGTCACTTAATTACTAGCGTTACCAGTAACACCCCTTATTAATGTACTTTAAGCCCTTTGTAACATGGGATGGGTGGGGTCCTGGCGCACTCTATATAAGCCACCCCCTCCACTGGCACAGGGGTTGGCACCCTCTATAAACACGCACATACATAATCTAGACGACCGCCTCCGGGCACCGAGACATAGGGCTGTTACTTCCTCCGTGAAGGGCCTGAACTTGTAAAACTCGTGTGTACAACTTTGCCATAGCTAGGATCTTGCCTCCTCATACCTACCCCCCATTCTACTGTCAGTCTTAGATCCACGACACCTACTTAAAATATTTATTATGAAATTCCTTCGGGTATGATAGAGAAACTACTAGCTAATCCTTATGCAGGAGATGGAACATTACATCCCGATATGCACCTAATCTATGTGGATGAAGTTTCTGGATTATTTACGCTTGCAGGTATGCCCGAGGATGTTGTCAAGAATAAGGTCTTCCCTTTATGTTTAAGGGAAAGGCATTGACATGGTATAGGCTATTGGATGATGTTGGATCATGGAACTACAACCGATTGAAATTGGAATGTCACCTCGGGAATTAGCGAGTTGAGTGCCAAAACATATGTCAAGTGAATCAATTGAACACCCCATTGTCATCGGGTATTCATATGCAAGACATACATCAAGTGTTCTCAAAATCCATAATAGTATTCAATCATATAATAGCGAAACCTCAAAGGTAAAAACTCAATTCATCACAACAAGATAGAGAGGGGAAAACACCATATGATCCAACTACATTAGCAAAGCTCACGGTACATCAAGATCGTGCCAAATCAAGAACACAAGAGAGAGAGAGATCAAACACATAGCTACTAGTACATACCCTTAGCCCTGAGGGTGAACTACTCCCTCCTCATCATGGAGACCGCTGGGACGATGAAGATAGCCTCTGGTGATGATTTCGCGGGGTGCCGGAACAGGGCTCTAGATGGTATTTTGAAGGTACGGAGGCTTGCAGCGGCGGAACTTCTCATCTAGGGTTATTTCTGGGGGTTTCTGTATTTATAGGATTGTTTGTGTTGGTCTCACGTCAGGAGGTGCCACAGGGGGACCACAAGCCACCAGGGCACGGCCACCCCCTGGGTGCACCCAGGTGGCTGGTGGGGCCCTTGTGGTTCTTCCAGCCCTCCCACGAAGCTTCTAGTGTCTCTTTCCTTCCAAAAAAATCATCAAAAAGTTTCGTTGAATTTGGAGAACTTTTATTTCTGCACAAAAAACAACACCACGGTAGTTCTGCTGAAAACAGCGTCTGTCCGGGTTAGTTCCATTTAAATCATATAAAATTGCACCCAAACCATATAAATTATTGTAAACATGACATGAATACTTCATAAATTATAGATACGTTGGAGGCGTATCAACGAGGAACAAGTAGCAATTGTAACAAAGGTGCAGCAAGGTAGCCCAATCCTTTTTATAGCAAAGGACATGTCGGAATAGTCTCTTATAGCAAGCAAAGCGTTCTCGAGGACACACGGGAATTTCATCTAGTCACTTTCATCATGTTTGTTTAATTCGTGTTCGCTACTTCGATAATTTGATATGTGGGTGGACCTGGTGCTTGGGTTCTGTTCTTACTTGAACAAGCCTCCCACTTATGATTATCCCCTCTCGCAAGCATCCACAACTACAAAATAAAAATTAATATAAATCTAACCATAGCGTGGAACATACGGATCCAAATCAGCCCCTTATGGAATAATGCATAAACTAGGGTTTAAGATTCTGTCACTCTAAAAACCCATCATCTACTTATTACTCCACAATGCCTTCCCTTAGGCCCAAGTATGGTGAAGTTTCATGTAGTCGACGTTCACATGACACCACTAAAGGAAGCAACAAAATATTAAACAAATACCAAATTCACATGATTACTTATGACAAGACCTCTCCCATGTCCTCAAGAACAAAAGTATCTACTCACAAATCATATTCATGTTCAAGATCAAAGGCGTATTGAATATTATCAAGGATCTGAACATATAATCTTCCACCAAATAAACCAACTAGCATCAACTACAAGATGTAATCAACACTACTAGCAACCCACATGTACCAATCTGAGGTTTTGAGACAGAGACTGAATACAAAAGATGAACTAGGGATTGAGATGAGATGGTGCTGGTGAAGATGTTGATGAATATTGGTCCTCCCACGATGAGAGGGTTGTTGATGATGTCGATGGCTTTGATTTCCCCCTCCCGGAGGGAAGTTTCCACAGTGTAATCGCTCCGTCGGAGAGAAAAAGTGCTCCTACCCAGGTTCTGCCTCGAGACAGCGATGCTATGTCCCAAAAATATTCCTCAGATTTTTTCTGGGCCAAATGGCATCATATAGGAGAAGATGGGCCTTTGAGGGCTGCCAGGGGCCCCACAAGCTCGGGGGCGTGCCCTGGGGGGTAGGGCGCACCCTAGGCTTGTGGCTACCTGGTGGGTCCCCTTCTGTTAATTCCTTCGCCGGCATTTTTTATATATTCCAAAATAATTCTCAGTAAATTTTTATGTCATTTGGAGCTATGCAGAATACCTATCTCCGTTGCACCCCTTTCGGGCCCAGAATTCCAGTTGTCGGCAATCTCCCTCTTCATGTGAAATTTGCAAAATAAGAGAAAAAAGGCATAAGCATAGTATCATAAAGTGAAATAGCAATCCAAATTGCAATAAATATCAATAGGAAAACATGATGCAAAATGAATGTATCAATGATCCACCTCCTAAAAATAAAAGATATGATAAAAGAGATTTTGTTGCTAGGAAGCATGGTAGAGAAAGAGAACCATGGGTACAAGAACCCATGCCTTTTCCTAGTAAAGCTTTAAAATCAAAGGATGAAGATGTTTTTAATCACTTTGTTGAATTTCTTAGACCTTTATTTCTTCAAGTTCCTTTGACTGATGCTATGAAAATGCCTCCTCATGCCAAATATATGATATTATTACTAATAAAAGAAAATTCCTGAGGCCGACTACTATGCTTGGAAATTATTCCTTCAAGGGAAAGATTCCTGAAAAACTAGAAGATCCAGGTATACCAATTATACCATGCTCTATTAGAAATAATTATGATAAAACTTCTTTATGTGTTTGGGACCTGGTGTTAGTGTTATGCCATTTTCTCCTTATAAAAGACTTGAATTGAATAAGTTAATACCTACTGAAATTTCTTTGCAAATAGCTAACAAGTCTACGACTATTGTTGTTGGTGTTTGTGAGGATGTTCTGGTTGTGGTCGCTAATGTTGTCATCTTAACAGACTTTGTTATACTTGATATGCCCGAGGATGACAACATGTTTATCATTCTTGGAAGACCTTTTCTTAACACAGCAGGAGTTGTTAGTGACCGTAATAAAGTCAAGCTTACTTTCCATGTCAATGGTAATGAGCATACAGTTTATTTTCCAAGAAATCCAAACAAAGGAAATAGACTCAATTATATCGGAAAAGTTATGACTACTACTATTGGAGACTTTGAACTTCCAATTCCGGTTCCTGAAAAAATACCGAACCATTATGATTGGGACCATGCCTATTCAAGTTGAGGTAAACATAGTGTTATGCAAAAATACTTTGGTTTTATGTTGCTAAAAATGGTTCATTAATAAGACTTGATCAACCTTATTAATGGATTCTTTTTGAAAAACATATGGTCGATGAATTTCGTAAGCGCAACTTTCTGTAGCTTTGTTTTGTTCTTTGTTTGCATTAGTTTAAATAAATAGTAAACACTCTAGAATGTCCTATTTTGCCGCTTTTCTGAATCCCCTACACAACAAAAAAAGTGAAAAATAAAAGTTCTCATAATGCCATGAAAATTTAGCACGATTTTTCCTGAATATTGAAGAATTTTTTGCGCTGAAATCACCTCTAGAGTGGGTGTCAACCCTGGGTCCACAAGCCCAGAGGCGCATCCCCTCCTAGGTCACGCCATTGAGGCTTGTGGGAACCATAGGCACCCATTCACTTGGTGCTTGTGGCCTCTGCCTTCTTCCTCCTCTAGAAAAATTTGGTCATGCTTCTTAGCTCGTGTTCTCACCGCTACATGCACAATTTTTGATTTTTTTTGCTCGGAGCTCCGTTTCCGTAACTTTTTGACGGCATTGTTCCTTTATGTGACTCCTTCACTTTTCCAATTATTTTTTGTTCTAGTGGTTTATTCTTCGCTTATTTTGCTGTTGTAGGTGACCATGAATATGAGCTTGCATGCTGAATTTACTTAGTCCTAAGTAGTTTTGATGCATGGTTTAGCCTCTAGACACTTGTGGGGGTAGTTGTTATCAATTGTATTAAGTTTGTTGACATTTATAAGTTGTTATATGATATGACTCCAACGTATCTACTTTTCCAAACACTTTTGCCCTTGTTTTGGACTCTAACTTGCATGATTTGAATGGAACTAACCCGGACTGACGCTGTTTTCAGCAGAATTACCATGGTGTTATTTATGTGCAGGAGCAAACGTTCTCGGAATGACCTGAAACTTCACGGAGCCACTTTTCAGAAAATAAGAAAAATCCCAGCAAAAAATGAAGGCCAGGGGGGCACCACCTCGTGGGCACCCTGTTGCCTCTCCGACTCCAACTCCAACTCCATATATTGAGTTTTGGGGAGAAAAAATGAAGGAGAAGAAATCATCGTGTTTTACGATATGGAGCGGCCGCCAAGCCCTAAAACCTCTCGGGAGGGCTGATCAGCAGTCCGTTCGGGGCTCCGGAGAGGGGAATCCGCCACCATCATCATCATCAACCATCCTCCATCACCAATTTCATGATGCTCACCGCCGTGCGTGAGTAATTCCATTATAGCCTTGCTGGACGGTGATGGGTTGGATGGGATCTATCATGTAATCGAGTTAGTTTTGTTAGGGTTTGATCCCTAGTGTCCACTATGTTCTGAGATTGATGTTGCTATGACTTTGCTATGCTTAATGCTTGTCACTAGGGCCCGAGTGCCATGATTTCAGATCTGAACCTATTATGTTTTCATCAATATATGAGTGTTCTTGATCCTATCTTGCAAGTCTATAGTCACCTATTATGTGTTATGATCCGTTAACCCCGAAGTGACAATAATCGGGATACTTACCGGTGATGACCGTAGTTTGAGGAGTTCATGTATTCACTATGTGGTAATGCTTTGTTCCGGTTCTCTATTAAAAGGAGGCCTTAACATCCCTTAGTTTCTATAAGGACCCCGCTGCCACAGGAGGGTAGGACAAAAGATGTCATGCAAATTCTTTTCCATAAGAACCTATGACTATATTCAGAATACATGCCTACATTATAACAATGAACTGGAGCTAGTTCTGTGTCACCCTAGGTTATGACTATTACATGATGAACCGCATCCGGCATAATTCTCCATCACTGATCCATTGCCTACGAGCTTTCCATATATTGTTCTTCGCTTATTTACTTTCGTGTTGCTATTTCTATCATCACCACAAAATACCAAAAAACATTGCTTTTATTACGGTTACCTTTTGCTACCGTTATCACTACTATCATACTGCTTTGCTACTAAACACTTCACTATAGATATTAAGTTTCCAGGTGTGGTTGAATTGACAACTCAGCTGCTAATACTTGAGAGTATTCTTTGGCTCCCCTTGTGTCGAATCAATAAATTTGGGTTGAATACTCTACCCTCGAAAACGGTTGCGATCCCCTATACTTGTGGGTTATCAAGACTATTTGCTGGCGCCATTGCAGGGGAGCATAGCTCTATTCTTTGAGTCACTTGGGATATATATATATATATATATATATATATATATATATATATATATATATATATATATATATATATATATATATATTCTTATCATTATGAAGAACTTGAGAGATCCAAAAACCAAGATCTATCCCTCAACTACGAGGGGAGGTAAGGAACTGCCATCTAGCTCTGCACTTGATTCAACTTCTGTTATGAGTAAGTTTGCGACACCTACACCTGCTTCTGCTATTCGTTCTGATATGTCGCATGTTATTGATGATGCCACTTCTGCTATGCATGATAGTTATGATGAAACTACCTCTATACCTGATACTACTGTGCCACTTAGTGATTTTCTTGATGAACAAATTGCTAGGGCTAGAGAAATTGAACATATTGAATCTGATGATACTGATGAAAGTGATGATGAAGAATCACTTGTTATTCGTAAGGGTTATGTTTTTGATCAAGAAGCTTCTTTCGCTATTTTAACTTGCAAAAATAGAAATGAACTAAAAAGGTTATTAGCTAAATGGAGTAAGCAATCTTTAAGTGCTAGAATGAAACCTGACCCTGCTTTTGCTACTTCACCTATCTGTGTTACTGATAAGGATTATGAATTCTCTGTTGATCCTGATATAATTACTTTGGTTGAATCTGATCCTTTTCATGGTTATGAATCTGAAACTGTTGTGGCACATCTTACTAAATTGAATGATATAGCTACCCTGTTCACTAAAGATGAGAGAACTCATTACTTTTACATCCTTAAAATATTTCTGTTCTCATTAAATAGTGATGCTAAGACATGGTTTTATTCTCTTGACCCTGGTTGTGTGCGTAGTCCCCAGGATATGATTTATTACTTCTCTGCTAAATATTTCCCTACTCATAAGAAACAAGCTGCTTTAAGGGATATATATAACTTTGTGCAAACTGAAGAAGAGAGTCTCCCACAAGCTTGGGGGAGGCTTCTCCAATTACTTAATGATTTGCCTGATCATCCTCTTAAGAAAAATGAAATACTTGATATCTTTTATAATGCACTAACCGATGCCTCCAGAGATTACCTGGATAGTTGTGCTGGTTCTGTTTTTAGGCAAAGAACACCGGATGAAGCTGAAATTTTATTAAACAATATGTTGACAAATGAAAATAATTGGACACCTTCGGAGCCAACTCCTGAGCCTATTCCTAAACCAACTCCTAAGAAGAGGGGTATTCTATTTCTCAGTCCTGAAGATATGCAAGAGGCAAAGAAATCTATGAAAGAAAAAGGTATTAAAGCTGAAGATGTTAAGAATTTAACTCCTATTGAAGAAATACATGGTCTTAATTTACCGCCCGTTGAAGAAGCATATAATCCAAATCCTTCACCTATTGAAGAAACTCATGGTCTTGATAACCCGACACGGGTAGTAAAGGTAAATTCCCTCTATAGATATGATAAAGCTGAAATCCCATTTACTAAGTTTGCTAGCCCATGCTTAGATGAGTTTGATAAATTTATGGCTAAGCAAGAAGACTTTAATGCTTATTTTGGTAGACAATTGAAATACAATTCAAATATGCTTGAACACTTGGGTGATTATATGGCTAATTTTAAAGGTGAACTTAAACTTATTTGTAAAAATGCTTCTATGGTTACCACTCAAGTAGAACAAGTACTTAAAGCTCAAAATGATTTGCTCAATGAATTGAATAGTGAAAATAATGATAATGTTGTTAGAGTGGCTACTAGAACTGGTAGAATGACTCAGGAACCTTTGTATCCTGAAGGCCACCCTAAGAGAATTGAGCAAGATTCTTAGAGAAATAATATAGATGTACCTAGTTCTTCTTAAAGGAAGAAAAAGAAAAATGATAGGACTCTGCATGGTTCTAGTGATCCTATTGTTGAAACACCTAAGAATCCAAATGATATTTCTATTTCTGATGCTGAAACTCAATTTGGTAATGAACCTGAGACTAGTGATAATGCTAATAATAATGTTCATGATGATGCTCAACCTAGTAATGATAATGATATAGAAACTGAACTTGCTGTTGATCTTGATAACCCACAATCAAAGAATCAACGTTATGATAAGAAAGACTTTGTTGCTAGGAAACATGGTAAAGAAAGAGAGCCTTGGGTTCATAAACCCATGCCTTTTCCTCCCAAACCATCTAAGAAAAAGGATGATGAGGATTTTGAGCGCTTTGCTGAAATGATTAGACCTATATTTTTGCATATGCGATTAACTGATATGCTCAAAACCAATCCTTATGCTAAGTACATGAAACATATCATTACAAATAAAAGAAAGATACTGGAATCTGAAGTTTCCACCATGCTTGCTAATTATACTTTTAAGGGTGGAATACCAAAGAAACTTGGAGATCCAGGAGTACCCACTATACCATGCTCCATTAAAAGAAATTATGTTAAAACTGCTTTATGTGATCTTGGAGCCGGTGTTAGTGTTATGCCTCTCTCCTTATATCGTACACTTGATTTGAATAAGTTGACACCTACTAAAATATCTTTGCAAATGGCTGATAAATCAACTGCTATACCTGTCGGCATTTGTGAGGATGTGCCTGTTGTAGTTGCAAATGTTACTATTTTAACGGACTTTGTTATTCTTGATATTCCCGAGGACGATAGTATGTCTATTATTCTTGGAAGACCCTTTTTGAATACTGCAGGGGCTGTTATTGATTGCACTAAAGGCAATGTCACTTTTCATGTTAATGGTAATGAGCATACGGTACACTTTCCGAGGAAACAACCTCAAGTTCATAGTATCAACTCTATTGGAAAAATTCCATCGATTATATTTGGAGGTTTTAAATTTCCTCTTCCTACTGTCAAGAAGAAATATGATATTCTTATTATTGGGGATGTGCATATCCCCATTGAGGTAACATAGTGTTATTCGAAATTTCTCCGGTTCCATGTTATTCAGAATGAGTTCGTTAACAAGACTTGATCAACCTTGCTAGTGGATTCCTTTTGATGATCATGAGATGGATGAAACTAGAAGGCACAACCTTCTGTACCCCACTTTTACTTTCTATTATTTATATTAAATAAAATAAAAATAAGTATTTTTCTATCTGTTATCTGATTATCCGTGCAATATAAAAATACCTCGAAAGTAAAAGTTCTCCAAATGCCCTGAAATTTAAATATGATTTTTTTCTAGAATATTTGAGAATATTTGGCACTGAGAACACAGCAGGGGGGGCAACCACCTGCCCACGAGGGTGGAGGGCGCGCCCCCTGCCTTGTGGGTCCACGGTGGCCCTCCTCCACTTATTCTTTCACCCATACACTTCTTCTTCCTCCCACAAACATGAATATCCAGCTCAAGCACGAGTTCTAGCTCATCTTGCTGCCATTTTAGATCTCCTTGCTCAAAGCACCTCTCACAAAACTGCTTGGGGAGATTGTTCCTTGGTATGTGACTCCTCCATTGGTCCAATTAGTTTTTGTTCTAGTGCTTTATTCATTGCAAAAAAATTCTGCTTGGGTGACCCTATTCTTGAGCTTGCATGTCAAATTTATATGGTCAAAAGTAGTTTTGATGCATGATATAGGCCCTAGGCACTTGTAGGAGTAGTTGCTATCAATATTATTGAGTTTGGTTTACTTTTATTTTGAAGTTACTAAAAAAAATCAGAATTTTTCAGAAGAAGAAAAATGCTTAGGAAAATGTTCCAAGGTGGTTCTTCAAGGAAGCAAGGACCCAGGCTTGCAATGCGTGATGCTGATGACGAGCCACCAAGAAACGCTCCAGTGCGTCCTTGTGAATGGCCCTCTGAGAACTTTATGGATCGAGCGGGAATTAAGGAAGAATTCAACGCATATTTTCGTAACACTGATCTCGTGAGCTTCGAGGAAGAGAAGTGCAGCCAGTATCACAACCTCACCAGTACCTTTGTGAGGAGGTTTGAATATGCAACTTAACGTAATTCTCCAATTGTCCTATTTGATCTTTATGATAAATCTTACACTATGGACTTAGAGGATTTTACCACTGCATACAAACTTCCACAATGGGGTAGTATAAGGGATCCTCGCAAATCTGAATTTAGAGATTTTCTTGCTAGCATAACTGTGGGAGAATCTAGAGATATTACACAAGCTACCATAGGGAGCATTCACTTTCCTGCTATACATTATTTTGCTCTCTTCATAGGTAGATGCATCAATGGTAAAGATGAGGCATGTCACATGTGTGTCCCCGATCTCAGTATTCTTAGGAGTGCTGTGTTAGGAGACCAATCTTATAATTTGGGAGCCATTGTTGCATGTAGGTTGCACCTTAATAGATTTAATGGAGATTTCTTTGGAGGAATTTATGCAACCCGCATAGCTAATTTTCTTGGTATAGCCATACGCGAAGATGATATTGAATTACCACCTACTTATCTAGATTTTAATGCTATGGTTCACCACCAGTTTGTAGAGAGGAATGAATCACCTCTCCAGTATCGACTAATCTTTGACAGACATCGTGCTGTCCGTATTACTCTGCCTGCTCCTGCCTTCTTTGATTATCAGGCAAGAGGAAGATATACTATAACCAGAGAGGAGGTAGATGAGTACAAGAGAAGAGAGGAGGCCGCTCGTCGCCACGCTGCAGCTCAGCAGGCGATAGCCGTTGCATTGCAGTACGACCCCAACTACTATTATGGATATCCGCCAGGCCAGCCGTGGCCATAGACCAACTTAGGCCAAAAGCCTAAGCTTGAGGGAGTACGTATTTCCCACCGACATTACATTTATGTTCACACACTCATTGCTAGACCTTGGTGCTCATACCTTTTCATTGTATCATCCATGCTAGTTTAATTTCCTTTTTATGCTTTCTTCTTGTGTGTTTAATAAACCTTAAGAAAAACCAAAAAAAATTAGTTGTAGCTTTTAATCAGCTTAATTTCCATGCTTGTAGTAGTAATTAAAAAGAAAACCCAAAAATATTTCATGTTCTTCTTTTGCTTGTTGGGAGCTTTCCCGTGTAAATAGTTTTATTTCTTTTCTTTTCTTTGGGGGTGGATAGGAGAAGACCATAATTAAATTGTTGAAATGGCTCTTATATGCATTATTGTTTATCTGACAAAAGAGCCCATTGCCTTGTCTTCTCCTGTTTATTGAATGCTTGCAGATTCCAGCTTAGTCCAATGCACGTGCACTATTATTATTATTCACACTATTCAATCGTGCAAGTGAAAGGCAATTATGATGATATATGATGGACTGACTGAGATGAGAAAAGCTGGTATGAACTCGACCTCTTTTGTTTTTGTAAATATGATTAGTTCATCATTCCTGATTCAGCCTATTATGAATAAACATGTTTGCAATGACAACTAGAGATCACAGTTTCTTGTGCCATGCTTGATTATCTATGAGTTATAATGGTTTACCTTGCGTGCCAACATGCTATTGAGATAGTTATGATGTGGTATGATAGGGTGGTATCCTCCTCTGAATGATTTAAGTGACTTGCCTTGGCGCATGTAGTTGAAACAAAATCAACATAGCCTTCACGATATTTATGTTCATGGTGGATTATATCCTACTCATGCTTGCATTCGGTGTTGATTAATTTTAATGCATGTTCATGACTGTTGTCGCTCTCTAGCTGGTCGCTTCCCAGTCTTTTGCTAGCCTTCACTTGTACTAAGCAGGAATACTGCTTGTGCATCCAATCCCTTAAACCCCAAAGTTATTCCACATGAGTCCACTATACCTACCTATATACAGTATCTACCTGCCGTTCCAACTAAATTTGTATGTGCCAAACTCTAAACCTTCAAATAAATATCCTGTTTTGTATGCTCGAATAGCTCATGTATCAACTAGGGATGTCTGTATCTTCCATGTTAGGTGGGTTATTCTCAAGAGGAGTGGACTCCGCTCCTCACTCACGAGATAAATGGCTGGTCACCGGGATGCCCAGTCCCATGCTTTATGCAAACTAAATCAAAATAATTGCAAACAAAACTCCCCCTGGGACTCTTGTTAGTTGGAGGCACTCGTTGTTTCGAGCAAGCCATGGATTGATGCTTGTTGGTGGAAGGGGGAGTATAAACTTTACCATTCTGTTTGGGAACCGCCTATAATGTGTTAAGCATGGAAGATATCGCCATCTCTTGGTTGTTATGTTGACAATGAAAGTATACCGCTCAAAATATTATTCACCTCTGTTTCAAAACCGAGCTCTGGCACCTCTAGAAATACCTGCTTCCCTCTGCGAAGGGCCTATCTATTTACTTTTATGCTGAGTCATCATCCTCTTATTAAAAAGCACCAGTTGGAGAGCACCACTGTCATTTGCATTCATTATTGTTAGTTTACATTGAGTATGACTTGATTGGATCTCTTTTACCATGAATTACAATGTCTAGTCAGTCCTTGGTCTTTAAAGGTTCTCTGTATTTATGTTTTGTGGTCTCAGAAAGGGCTAGCGAGATACCACCTTGTTATATCATATTATGATTGTTTTGAGAAAGTGTTGTCATCTGAGATTTATTATTATTGCTCGCTAGTTGATTATGCTATTGATATGAGTAAACTTGAGACCTATGTGTTATTGTGAATGTGGTTAGTTATAATCTTTGCAGAAAACTTGAATGTTGGCTTTACATATGTACAACAAGAAGAGCAAACCGAGTTTGTAAAAGTTTTTCTTTATCACTTTCAGTTTGTCAATTGAATTGCTTGAGGACAAGCAAAGGTTTAAGCTTGGGGGAGTTGATACGTCTCCAACGTATCTACTTTTCCAAACACTTTTGCCCTTGTTTTGCACTCTAACTTGCATGATTTGAATGCAACTAACCCGGACTGACGCTGTTTTCAGCAGAATTACCATGGTGTTATTTATGTGCAGGAGCAAACATTCTCGGAATGACCTGAAACTTCACGGAGCCACTTTTCAGAAAATAAGAAAAATCCCTGCAAAAGATGAAGGCCAGGGGGGCCACCACCTCTCCACGAGGGTGGGGGGCGCGCCTGCCCCCCGTAGGGCGCGCCCCCGTACCTCGTGGGCCCGCTGTTGCCTCTCCGACTCCAACTCCATATATTGAGTTTTGGGGAGAAAAAAATGAAGGAGAAGAAATCATCACGTTTTACGATACGGAGCCGCCGCCAAGCCCTAAAACCTCTCGGGAGGGCTGATCTGGAGTCTGTTCGGGGCTCCAGAGAGGGGAATCTGTCGCCATCGTCATCATCAACCATCCTCCATCATCAATTTCATGATGCTCACAACCGTGCATGAGTAATTCCATCGTAGGCTTGCTAGACGGTGATGGGTTGGATGGGATCTATCATGTAATCGAGTTAGTTTTGTTAGGGTTTGATCCTTAGTGTCCACTATGTTCTGAGATTGATGTTGCTATGACTTTGCTATGCTTAATGCTTGTCACTAGGGCCCGAGTGCCATGATTTCAGATCTGAACCTATTATGTTTTCATTAATATATGAGTGTTCTTGATCCTATCTTGCAAGTCTATAGTCACCTATTATGTGTTATGATCCGTTAACCCTGAAGTGACAATAATTGGGATACTTACCGGTGATGACCGTAGTTTGAGGAGTTCATGTATCCACTATGTGTTAATGCTTTGTTCCGGTTCTCTATTAAAAGGAGGCCTTAATATCCCTTAGTTTCCGTAAGGACCCCGCTGCCACAGGAGGGTAGGACAAAAGATGTCATGCAAGTTCTTTTCCATAAGCATGTATGACTATATTCGGAATACATGCCTACATTATATCAATGAACTGGAGCTAGTTCTGTGCCACCATAGGTTATGACTGTTACATGATGAACCGCATCCGGCATAATTCTCCATCACTGATCCATTGCCTATGAGCTTTCCATATATTGTTCTTTGCTTATTTACTTTCCCGTTGCCATTGCTATCATCACTACAAAATACCAAAAACATTGCTTTTATTATTGTTACCTTTTGCTACCGTTACCACTACTATCATACTACTTTGCTACTAAACACTTTGCTGCAGATATTAAGTTTCCAGGTGTGGTTGAATTGACAACTCAGCTGCTAATACTTGAGAGTATTCTTTGGCTCCACTTGTGTCGAATCAATAAATTTGGGTTGAATACTCTACCCTCGAAAATTGTTGCAATCCCCTACACTTGTGGGTTATCATTATAAAATTTCAAAAATAGGAAAATGTTGAGAAGGATGTTCTCAAGGGTTCTTCAAGCCGGAGTTCCAAGAGAACCTCGCGGCAAGCACCCGGGTACAACCTTCCTCGCGATGCCGAGGTGCGGGCCTGTGAATGGCCATGCAAGATGTTCATGATTAGGGTTGGTTTTCATCACGAGTTCATACAATTTGTGGAGAATGCATGCTTGACCGCTTTCTCGCAGATAAGTGCAACCAGTACATCTCCTTACGAACACTTTTGTGCAAAATTTTAGATTCTCATCGGGACAGAATGGGCCTAGAGTTTTATTTCATTTATAGGAGCATACCTTTTATGTTCCTCTAGTTGATTTCTGTAAGATTTGCATGATTCCTACTGATGGTAGCATGGTTGATCCGCGACCTCGTGAGTTCAAGGAATTTTTGCAAGGAGTAACCGTAGGGGGATCTAGAGGGTTCCCCCATGCTAGAACCACATGTTTACATTTTCCTGATGTGCATTACTTTGCTTTATTTATAGGGAAATGTTTAACTGATAGGTAGGAAGGTGGTATGCTTAGTCTTGCTGATCTCACTATGTTGCGAGATGCACTATCATTGCACGTTGTTTACATACAAACAAATATAAGGGTATTATTTATGGTGGTATTTATGCCACCCAGCTTGATGCACGTTTTAACATACCCATTAGACATGGTGAGGATCACATGCTTCCTAATAGATATCTAGATTATAGTTCTATGATAGGACATGATTTTCTTGCTAAGGAGACTCCAATTAACGCTTATTGATATAATTTGGTGTTCAGCCCGGCTACCCGTAAGCTTATTACACTGCTTGCTCCTGCTTTGTTTGATGTGAATGCCAGGGGAAATATCTTATCATGTCAGCGTACATCATTAACTACGAGAATGCACTGGCCATGGAGGAGGCTAATTTGTAGAGTGCTAGGAAGAGTATCAATTATGGTTTCTACTCATACCATCAGCAGCCACCAGCCAAGCTAGGCCAAAGGCCTAAGCTTGGGGGAGTACGTTGATATGTATCCAACATATCTATAATCATGAAGTATTCATGCCATGTTTACAACAATTTTATATGGTTTTGGTGCACTTTTATATGATTTTGATGAACTAACCTATTAACCCAGTGCCCGGTGTTAGTTGTTGTTTTCGACATGTTTTTGGTTTTCTAGAAAATCCATACCAAACAAAGTCAAAATGCCACAAAAATTTACGGTGATTTTTTATGGAACATAAGAGACCCTTGAAGCTTTGAGGAAGGACCAGAAGACCCATGAGGAATTCACGAGCTCACCCCGCGCCCCATGGGGGTAGGGAGTGGCGTCTGAGCTCGTGGGTCCCTCGTAACTCATATTGACGTGAGACCTGAAGGAAATTTGCCCTAGAGGAAATAATAAAGTTGTTATTTATATTTCCTTATATCATGATAAATGTTTATTATTCATGCTAGAATTGTATTAACCGGAAACTTAGTACATGTGTGAATACATAGACAAACAGAGTGTCACTAGTATGCCTCTACTTGAGTAGCTCGTTAATCAAAGATGGTTAAGTTTCCTAGCCATGGACAAAGAGTTGTCATTTGATGAACGGGATCACATCATTAGAGAATGATGTGATTTACTTGACCAATCCGTTAGCTTAGCACGATGATCTTTAGTTTGTTGTTATTGCTTTCTTCATAACTTATACATGTTCCTATGACTATGAGACTATGCAACACCCGAATACCGAAGGAACACTTAGTGTGCTATCAAACGTCACAATGTAACTGGGTGACTATAAAGATGCTCTACAGGTGTCTCCGATGGTGTTTGTTGAGTTGGCATAGATCGAGATTAGGATTTGTCACTCCGATTGTCGGAGAGGTATCTCTGGGCCCTCTTGGTAATGCACATCACTATAAGCCTTGCAAGCAATGTGACTAATGAGTTAGTTACGGGATGTTGCATGCTGGTAACGAAATTGAACTAGGTATTGAGATACCGACGATCGAATCTCGGGCAAGTAACATACCGATGACAAAGGGAATAACATATGTTGTTATGCGGTTTGACCGATAAAGATCTTCATAGAATATGTAGGAACCAATATGAGCATCCAGGTTCCGCTATTGTTTATTGACCGAAGACGAGTCTCGGTCATGTTTAATAGTTCTGGAACTTGTAGGGTCCGCACGCTTAATGTTCGGTGACGATCGGTACTATGAGTTTATGTGTTTTGATGTACTGATGGTAGTTCGGAGTCCCGAATGTGATCACAGACATGACGAGGAGTCTCGAAATGGTCGAGACATAAAGATTGATATATTGGATGGCTATGTTCAGACACCAGAAGTGTTCCGGGAGGTTTCGGATAAACCGGAGTGCCGGAGGGTTACCAGACCCCCCCTCCCCCGGGGGAAGTTATTGGGCCCTTAGTGGGCTTTAGGGGAGAAAGAGGGCAGCAGCCAGGAGGTGGCGCCTCCCCCAAGGGAGTCCGAATTGGACTAGGGGAGGGGGGCGCGACTCCTCTTTCCCTCTCCCTCCCCCTCTCCTTCCTTTCCCCTCCTAGTAGGACTAGGAAAGGAGGAATCCTAGTCCTACTAGGAGGAGGATTCCTCCCCCCCCTTGGCGCGCCCTATAGGGCCGGCCGGCCTCCTCCTCCCCTCCTTTATATACGGGGGAGGGGGCACCCCATAGACACACAAGTTGATTGTTTAGCCGTGTACGGTGCCCCCCTCCACAGATTTCCACCTCGGTCATATCGTTGTAGTGCTTAGGCGAAGCCCTGCGTCAGTAACTACATCATCACCGTCATCACGCTGTTGTGCTGACGAAACTCTCCCTCGACCTCAGCAGGATCTAGAGTTCGTGGGATTTCACCAAGCTGAACGTGTGCAAATCGCGGAGGTGTCGTACCTTCGGTGCTAGGATCGGTTCGATCGTGAAGACGTACGACTACATCAACCGCGTTGTCATAACGATTTCGCTTACGGTCTATGAGGGTACGTGGACAACACCCTTCCCTCTCGTTGCTATGCATCACCTAGACGGATCTTGCGTGTGCGTAGGATTTTTTTTGAAATTATTACGTTCCCCAACAGTGGCATCTGAGCCAAGTCTATGCGTAGATGTTATATGCACGAGGAGAACACAAAGGAGTTGTGGGCGTGGGTATATACATATTGCTTGCCGTCACTAGTTGATTCTTCATTCAGCGGTATTGTTGGATGAAGCGACTCAGACCGACATTATGCATACACTTACGCGAGACTGGTTCTACTGACGTGCTTCGCACACAAGTGGCTAGTGGGTTTCAGTTTCTCCAACTTTAGTTGAATCAAATTCAATGAACAGGGTCCTTTCTGAAGATCAAAAAGCAATCACTATACCGCGTTGTGGTTTTTGATGCGTAGGTAAGAACGGTTCTTGCTCAGCCCGTAGCAACCACGTAAAACTTGCAACAACAAAGTAGAGGACGTCTAACTTGTTTTTGTAGGGCATGTTGTGATGTGATATGGTCAAGAAATGATGCTAAATTTTATTGTATGAGATGATTATCTTTTGTAACAGAGTTATCGGCAACTGGCAGGAGCCATATGGTTGTCGCTTTATTGTATGAAATGCAATTGCCATGTAATTGCTTTACTTTATCACTAAGTAGTAGCGATAGTCGTAGAAGCAATAGTTGGCGAGACGACAACGATGCTTTGATGCAGATCAAGGTGTCAAGCCGGTGACGATGGTGATCATGACAGTGCTTTGGAGATGGAGATTAAAGCCACAAGATGATGATGGCCATATCATATCACTTATATTTGATTGCATGTGATGTTTATCCTTTATGCATCTTGTTTTGCTTAGTTCGGCGGTAGCATTATAAGATGATATCTCACTAAATTTAAAGGTATAAGTGTTCTCCCTGAGTATGCACCGTTGCTACAGTTCGTCATGCCGAGACACCACGTGATGATCGGGTGTGATAAGCTCTACGTTCACATACAACGGGTGCAAGCCAGTTTTGCACACGCAGAATACTCGGGTTAAACTTGACGAGCCTAGCATATGCAGATATGGCCTCGGAGCACTAAGACCGAAAGGTCGAGCATGAATCATATAGTAGATATGATCAACATAGTGATGTTCACCATTGAAAACTACTTCATCTCACGTGATGATCGGACATGGTTTAGTTGATATGGATCACATGATCACTTAGATGATTGGAGGGATGTCTATCTAAGTGTGAGTTCTTAAGTAATGTGATTAATTGAACTTTAATTTATCATGAACTTAGTACCTGATAGTATTTTGCATGTCTATGTTGTTGTAGATAGATGGCCTGTGTTGTTGTTTTGTTGAATTTTAATGTGTTCCTAGAGAAAGCTAAGTTGAAAGATGATGGTAGAAATTACACGGACTGGGTCCGTAACTTGAGGATTATCCTCATTGCTGCACAGAAGAATTACGTCCTGGAAGCACCGCTAGGTGACAAACCCGCTGCAGGAGCAACACCAGATGTTATGAACATCTGACAGAGCAAATCTGATGACTACTCGATAGTTCAGTGTGCCATGCTTTACGGCTTAGAACCGGGACTTCAACGACGTTTTGAACGTCATGGAGCATATGAGATGTTCCAGGAGTTGAAGTTAATATTTCAAGCAAATGCTCGGATTGAGAGATGTGAAGTCTCCAATAAATTCTACAGCTGCAAAATGGAGGAGAATAGTTCTGTCAGTGAACATATACTCAGAATGTCTGGGTACCACAACCACTTGACTCAGCTGGGAGTTAATCTTCCTGATGATAGTGTCATTGACAAAGTTCTTCAAACACTGCCACCAAGCTACAAGAGCTTCGTGATGAACTATAATATGCAAGGGATGGATAAGACAATTCCCGAGCTCTTCGCAATGCTAACAGCTGCGGAGGTAGAAATTAACAAGGAGCATCAAGTGATGATGGTCAACAAGACCACCAGTTTCAAGAAAAAGGGTAAAGGGAAGAAGGGGAACTTCAAGAAGAATGGCAAGCAAGTTGTTGCTCAAGTGAAGAAGCCCAAGTTTGGACCTAAGCCTGAGACTGAGTGCTTCTACTACAAAGGGACTGGTCACTGGAAGCGGAACTGCCTCAAGTATTTGGCGGAGAAGAAGGATGACAAAGTGAAAGGTATATTTGATATACATGTTATTGATGTGTACCTTACTAATGCTCGCAGTAGCGCCTGGGTATTTGATAATGGTTCTGTTGCTAATATTTGCAACTCGAAACAGGGGCTACGGATTAAGCGAAGATTGGCTAAGGACGAGGTGACGATGCATGTGGGAAATGGTTCCAAAGTCGATGTGATCGCCGTCGGCACGCTGCCTCTACATCTACCTTCAGGATTAGTATTAGACCTAAATAATTGTTATTTGGTGCCAGCGTTGAGCATGAACATTATATCTGGATCTTGTTTGATGCGAGACGGTTATTCATTTAAATCAGAGAATAATGGTTGTTCTATTTATATGAGTAATATCTTTTATGGTCATGCACCCTTGATGAGTGGTCTATTTTTACTAAATCTTGATAGTAGTGATACACATGTTCATAGTATTAAAGCCAAAAGATATAAGTTTAATAATGATAGTGCAACTTATTTGTGGCACTGTTGTTTAGGTCATATTGGTGTAAAGCGCATGAAGAAACTCCATGCTGATGTGCTTTTGGAATCACTTGATTATGAATCAATTGATGCTTGCGAACTATGCCTCATGGGTAAGATGACTAAGACTCTATTCTCCGGAACAATGGAGCGAGCAACAAATTTATTGGAAATAATACATGTTGATGTATGCGGTCCGATGAGTGTTGATGCTCGTGGCAGGTATCATTATTTTCTTACCTTCATAGATGATTTGAGCAGATATGGGTATATCTACTTGATGAAACATAAGTCTAAAACTTTTGAAAGTTCAAAGAATTTCAGAGTGAAGTGGAAAATCATCGTAACAAGAAAATTAAGTTTCTACAATCTGATCATGGAGGTGAATATTTGAGTTATGAGTTTGGTCTTCATTTGAAACAATGCGGAATAGTTTCGCAACTCACGCCACCTGGAACACCATAGCTGTAACACCCCGGATGTAACTTACCATATTCGTAACTCCAACTCTTGCCTTTTCCGGAGATGCGATATGAGGTTCCCTTCATGGTTGGGTTTTGTCTTCGTTTTGCATTTTGTTCATGTCATGCATTTCATATCATGTCATCATGTGCATCGCATTTGCATACGTGTTCGTCTCGTGCATCCGAGCATTTTCCCTGTTGTCTGTTTTGCAATCCGACACTCCTATGTCCTCCGGCACCCTCTTTTGTCTCTTTTCGTGAGAGGGTGTTAAACGTTCTTGGAATGGACCGAGATTTGCCAAGCAGCCTTGGTATACCACCGGTAGACCGCCTGTCAAGTTTCGTGCCATTTGGAGCCCGTTTGATACTCCAATAGTTAACCGGGGAACCGTAAAGGCCTCGTGCGTGTTGCAGTCCAACACCCCTCTAAAGTGGCCCAATAACCCATCCAAACCCCCTCCATCTTCTCGGCCGTTCGATCACGATCGCGTGGCCGAAAACTACACCTCATTTGGACACTCCTACATCCTCCTACCTATAAAAAGGCATCCCTCGTCCAAAATCGCAGTCTAAACCCTAGATCTTCCTCCTCTACGCGCCGGACATGTCCACTCCGTCGCTGGACATGTCCGCGCCGCCGCCCCGTCCAATCCTGGTGCGCCACCTGTCCCCGCCGCGCCCACTTCACCGCCGGGCCCGTGAAGCCCATCGCGAGCCCGCCGCGGGCCGAATCCGGCCTGGTCGCCCGCGCCGCATCGGTGCCTCCTGCTCCTGTCGCGAGCGCCGCCTCGAGCTCCCGTTCAGCCTCGCCACCAACCGGTGGCTCGCCGAAGTTGCACGCCACCCGCCGACGACCTCTAGGTCATGCTGTCGCCCCTCGCACCTCCCTTTCCCTTATCTGCTCGCCCTATCACACTCACCACAGCTCTCCCCGTGCGCCTGCAGGACGCCGCACCGCCACCTCCAACCCCTTGCCGCCGAACCTCCCCAGCTCGCCGTTCTTTCGCCGTCGACCACCTCCGAGGCTGGATCCGGGGGCCCCACACCTTGATCTGTCCGTTTTCGGTGCCTCCCGCGCGACCCCGACCTTCACATGACCTCGCCGGAGTCTCTGTTCCGCGCCGTTGCCGCCATGGTCTCGTGTCCGAGCGGGATCGGGAGGTTGGCGGAGATGACCGCACCTCCGCTCATGGGCCCCAGCGCCAGCCCATCCGCGTCGGCCTCCCTCCGGCCCGCCAGGCCTCCTCAGCAACCTGGGCCGCGGCCCACCCTGGTGAGAAACCTAAGCCCAGCCCCCGTTGCTCTATCTACCGCCCGGTGCGCTGCGTAGCTATCGTGCGCTCATCTCAATTTTGTCTAAGTCTGAGATTATCAACTTCATGTGTGCTTGTTCATCACATCGTAACTTCATCACCGTAGCTCCGTTTCATGCGCATGATATATCAAAATGTTCATCAAGATGTGCTCTTCATTCTGTTCCATTGTGTCATGCTTGTTTGAGTCTATCTTGATGCCCAAATTGTTGATGCAAGAGTGCTATAAAATGTTAGTTCCTGTTTCTTAGCAGAGTATGAGCATTTGTCATTTTTGCTACAACTATTGTGTGCCGCATATGTGCATGAGATCGACATGTGTTTTGGGCTATGCCATGCCATCTTTACAGGGGTGTATGCCATGTATTTTTGTGATCAATGTGGTGACTAGCACATGCATGCAAAGTAGCTCTCGTGATATTGTTGATTTCAGGGACTTAGAATTTCACTAAGTCATTTCCCTGCTGTTATTTTTATGCCATGTATTCATGTTGCTATAGAGAGATCCATGCTTCTTTTGAGTATGTTCAGTAAGGATGATTTGGGCATATGGTTATGCTCTATCCATTGATACGTCTACGTCGTATCTACTTTTCCAAACACTTTTGCCCTTGTTTTGGACTCTAACTTGTATGATTTGAATGGAACTAACCCGGACTGACGCTGTTTTCAGCAGAATTGCCATGGTGTTGTTTTATGTGCAGAAAACAAATATTCTCGGAATGAGCTGAAACTCCACGGAACATCTTAGAAAAAATAATAAAAAATCCTCGCCAAATATGAAGACCAAGGGGCCCACACCCTTCTCACGAGGGTGGGGGGCGCCCCCCTAGGGCGCCCCCTACCTCGTGGGCCCCCTGGATGCCCTCCGATGCCAACTCCAAGTCTATATATTTCCTTTTGGAGAGAGAAAAATCAGAGAGAAGAAATCATTGTGTTTTACAATATGGAGCCGCTGCCAAGCCCTAAAACCTCTCGGGAGGGCTGATCTGGAGTCCGTTCGGGGCTCCGGAGAGGGGGATTCGTCGCCGTCGTCATCATCAACCATCCTCCATCACCAATTTCATGATGCTCACCGCCTGCGTGAGTAATTTCATCGTAGGCTTGCTGGACGGTGATGGGTTGGATGAGATTTATCATGTAATCGAGTTAGTTTTGTTAGGGTTTGATCCCTAGTATCCATTATGTTCTGAGATTGATGTTGCTATGACTTTGCTATGCTTAATGCTTGTCACTAGGGCCCGAGTGACATGATTTCAGATCTGAACCTATTATGTTTTCATGAATATATGTGAGTTCTTGATCCTATCTTGCAAGTCTATACTGACCTACTATGTGCTATGATCCGGCAACCCCAAAGTGACAATAATCGGGACCACTCCCGGTGATGACCATAGTTTGAGGAGTTCATGTATTCATTATGTGCTAATGCTTTGTTCCGGTTCTCTATTAAAATGAGGCCTTAATATCCCTTAGTTTCCAATAGGACCCCGCTGCCACGGGAGAGTAGGACAAAAGATGTCATGCAAGTTCTTTTCCATAAGCACGTATGACTATATACGGAATACATGCCTACATTACATTGATGAATTGGAGCTAGTTCTATGTCACCCTATGTTATGACTATTACATGATGAACCGCATCCGGCATAATTATCCATCACTGATCCGGTGCCTACGAGTTTTCCATATATTGGTTCTCGCTTATTTACTTTCCGCTGCTACTATTACAATCACTACAAAATACCAAAAACATTACTTTTGTTGTCTTTACTTTTTGTTGCCACTACCGCCACTATCATATTACTTTGCTACTAAACACTTTGCTGCAAATACTAAGTTTCCAGGTGTGGTTGAATTGACAACTCAGCTGCTAATACTTGAGAATATTCTTTGGCTCCCCTTGTGTCGAATCAATAAATTTGGGTTGAATACTCTACCCTCGAAAGCTGTTGCGATCCCCTATACTTGTGGGTTATCAAGACTAATTTTTGGCGCTGTTGCCGAGGAGCATAGCTCTATTCTTTGAGTCACTTGGGATTTATATCTGCTGGACACTATGAAGAACTTGAGAGATCCAAAAACCAAGATCTATCCCTCAACTACGAGGGGAGGTAAGGAACTGCCATCTAGCTCTGCACTTGATTCACCTTCTGTTATGAGTAAGTTTGCGACACCTACATCTGCTTCTGCTATTTGTTCTGATATGTCGCATGTTATTGATGATGCCACTTCTGCTATGCATGATACTTATGATGAAACTGCTTCTATGCCTGATACTACTGTGCCCCTTGGTGAATTTCTTGATGAACAAATTGCTAGGGCTAGAGAAAAAGAAATCATTGAATCTGAATACGATGATGATAGTGATGATAAAAATATGCCTGTTATTCCTGAGGGTTATCTTTTTGATATGGAATCTTCTGCCGCTATTTTAGCTTGCAAAGATAGATATGAGCTTAAGAGGTTATTAATTAAATGGAACAAAGAATCACTTAGAGATAAAATGAAACCCAACCCTGCTTTTGCTACTTCACCTATATGTGTCCCTGATAAGGATTATGAATTCTCTGTTGATCCTGATATAATTACTTTGTTTGAATTTGATCCATTTTATGGCTATGAATCTGAAACTGTTGTGGCACATCTTACTAAATTAAATGATATAGCTGCCATGTTTACTAATGATGAGAGATCGTGTTACTTTTATATACTCAAAATATTTCCGTTCTCATTAAAGGGTGATGCTAAGATATGGTTTAATTCTCTTGATCCTGGTTGTGTGCGTAGTCCCCAGGATATGATTTATTACTTCTCTGCTAAATATTTCCCTGCTCATAAGAAACAAGCTGCTTTGAGGGAAATATACAACTTCATGCAAATTAAAGAAGAGGGTCTCCCACAAGCTTGGGGAGGCTTCTCAAGTTGCTTAATGCTTTTCCTGATCATCCTCTTAAGAAACCTGAAATACTTGATATCTTTTATGATGGACTAACCGATGCTTCCATAGATTACCTAGATAGTTGTGTTGGTTCTCTTTTCAGGGAAAGAACATTGGATGAAGCTGAAATTCTATTGAATAATATGTTGACAAATGAAAATAATTGGGCACCTCCTGAGCCAGCTCCTGAGCCATCTCCTGCTCCAATTACTGAGCCTATTCTTAAACCAACTCCGAAGAAGAGAGGTGTTTTATTTCTCAGTCCCAAAGATATGCATGAGGCAAAGAAATCTATGAAAGAAAAAGGTATTAAAGCTGAATACGTTAAGAATTTACCTCCTATTGAAGAAATACATGGTCTTAATTCACCGCATGTTGAAGAAACATATGATCTTAATTCTTTATGTACTGAAGAACCTCCTGATCCCAATATCCCGACACAGGTAGTAAAGGTAAATTCTCTCTATAGATATGATAAAGCTGAAGTCCCTCCTACTAAAATTGCTAGTCAGTGCTTGGATGAGTTTGATAACTTTATGTTTAAGCAAGACGACTTCAATGCTTATTTTGGTAGACAATTAAAAGAAAATGCTTATATGATTAGATGCTTGGGTGATTATATGGCTAATATTAAAGGTGAACTTAAACTTGTTAGCAAACATGCTTCTATGGTTACCACTCAAGTAGAACAAGTACCTAAGGCTCAAAAAGAAGTGCTTAATGAAATGAATAGTAAGAAAAATGATTATGCTGTTAGAGTGGCTACCAGAACTGGTAGAATGACTCAGGAACCTTTGTATCCTGCCACCCTAAGAGAGTCGAGCAAGATTCTCAAAGAAATAATATTGATGTTCCTAGTTCTTCTAAAAAAGAAGAAGAAGAAAAATGATAGAACTGTGCAAACTTCTAGTGAACCTACTGCTGAACCACCTGATAATCCAAATGATATTTCTATGTCTGATGCTGAAACACAATCTGGTAATGAACATGAACCAAGTAAAAATATTAATGATAATGTTCATGATGAGGCTCAACCTAGTAATGATAATGATGTAGAAATTGAACCTGTTGTTGATCTTGATAACCCACAATCAAAGAATCAACATTATGATAAAAGAGACGTTGTTGCTAGGAAACATGGTAAAGAAAGGGAACCTTGGGTTCAGAAACCCATGCCTTTTCCTCCGAAACCATCCAAGAAAAAGGATGATGAGGATTTTGAGCGCTTTGCTGAAATGATTAGGCCTATCTTTTTGCGTATGAGATTAACTGATGTGCTCAAAACAAATCCTTATGCTAAATATATGAAGGATATCATTACTAATAAAAGAAAGATACCGGAAGCTGAAATTTCCACCATGCTTGCTAATTATACTTTTAAGGGTGGAATACCAAAGAAACTTGGAGACCCCGGAGTACCTACTATACCTTGCTCCATTAAAAGAAATTATATTAAAACTGCTTTATGTGATCTTGGAGCCGGTGTTAGTGTTATGCCTCTCTCTTTATATCGTAGACTTGACTTGAATAAGTTGACACCTACTAAAATATCTTTGCAAATGGCTGATAAATCAACTGCTATAGCTGTCGGTATTTGTGAGGATGTGCCTGTTGTGGTTGCAAACGTTACTATTTTAACGGACTTTGTTATTCTTGATATTCCCGAGGATGATAGTATGTCTATTATTCTTGGAAGACCTTTTCTTAATACTGCAGGAGCTGTTATTGATTGCAACAAAGGCAATGTCACTTTTCATGTTAATGGTAATGAGCATACGGTACACTTTCCAAGGAAACAACCTCAAGTTCATAGTATCAACTCTATTGGAAAAATTCCATCGATCATATTTGGAGGTTTTGAATTTCCTCTTCCTACTATCAAGAAGAAATATGATATACTTATTATAGGGGATGTGCATATCCCCGTTGAGGTAACTTAGTGTTATTCAAAATTTCTCCGGTTTCATGATTATCGGAATGAGTTTGTTAACAAGACTTGATCAACCTTGTTAGTGGATTCTTTTTTATGAGCATGAGATGGATGAAACTAGAAGCACAACCTTCTGTACCCCACTTTTACTTTCTATTAATTAGTAGAAATAAAGTAAAAATGGTATTTTCTGTCTATTTCCTGACTTATCTGTGCAATATAAAAATATCCCAAAAATAAAAGTCCTTAGAATGACATGCCAATTTAATATGATTTTTTCGGAAATATTTGATGATTTACTGTGCAAAAATTACCGTGGGAGGAGCTGCCACCTGGCCACGAGGGTGGTGGGTGCGACCCCTCCCCTAGGGCGCGCCCCCCTGCCTCGTGGGCCCACGGTGGCCCTCGTCCACTTATCCCAGCACCCATCTTCTTCCTCTATCTCACACAAACCCAAAAAACCAACTCAAGCACGAGTTCCAGCCACTTTTGCTGTGATTTTCGATCTCCTTGCTCAAAGCACCTCTCGCAAAACTATTTGGGGAGATTGTTCCTTGGTATGTGACTCCTCCATTGGTCCAATTAGTTTTTGTTCTAGTGCTTTATTCTTTGCAAATTTGTGCTGCATAGGTGACCATGTTCTTGAGCTTGCATGTCAATTTATATGGTTCCAAGTAGTTCTAATGCTTGATATAGGCTCTAGGCACTTGTAGGAGTAGTTTCTATCAATATTATTTAAGTTGGTTCACTTTTGTTTGAAGTTACTAAAAATTTCAGATTGTTCCAGAAAAATAATGAGGAGATTTTTGAGGGGCTTGTCGAGCCAAAGCTCGAAGGAAAAGGCACCGAAGCCTAAGTATAATTTGCCGCGCACCACGGAGATTCGAGCGTGTGAATGGCCTTTTGAAGATTTCTTGAGAGCAGCTGGTATCTATGAAGATTTCCATGAATTGGCTCACAATCAGTATCTCTTACTCACAAATACTTTTGTGCAAAACTTTCATTTTCATTCTAGGAACTCACCACCTACGGTGGAGTTTCATTTATATGATGAGCATAAGGAGATGTCACTTTATGATTTCTGTCGGATTTGTTTAATCCCTTTTGAGGGCAAGACAGAAAAACCACATCATGATGATGTGGCTGGGTTTATTGATACTATCACTATAGGAGAAACTAGAAAGGTTTCCGATGCACGAATCACTAGCATACATTTTCCTGTTTTACGTTACTTTGCATTATTTGCTAGTCGTTGTTTAATTGGACGCGGAAACAGTGGAAACCTTAGTATCCCTGATATAATTATTCTGCACCACGGTTTATACAGTGATAACACTTTTAGTATGGGCGGTATTATTGCTAGACGGTTAAGTATGAACCGTACTAAGGGTCCCATCTTTGGAGGCGTCTATGCCACACGCCTAGCTGCACATTTTAACATAACTATTAGGCATGCTGAGAAGGAAGAAAAGGTGCTGTCCCGTGTTTATCTAGATCATAAAAGTATGGTGGCACATGATTTTATTGTTAAGAATAGGGCAGGAGAGCTTAAGTATCAATTGTTCTTTAACAAACATCATCCTGAGACTATTATCCTGCCTGCTCCTTCTTTGTTTAATTTTGTAGGACCCTACCTCATTACGTGGGCTGTCGTCCAAGCTTACAAGAATCCTGCACCAGCCACGGAACAGGGACCACAAGATGAGCCTCCACGACAATCTGTTTATTCTTGGGATCAGAGATGACTGTCAACCAGTGGCAATCGGAGTCTTCTTCTTCATCACAGTATGATCCCAACTATTCCTCCTCATCACAGTACGATCCCAACAACTATTATTATGGATATCTGCCAGGCCAGCCGTGGCCATAGACCAACTTAGGCCAAAAGCCTAAGCTTGGGGGAGTATGTATTTCTCACCGACATTACATTTATGTTCACACACACTCATTGCTAGATGTCGGTGCTCATACTCTTTCACTGTAATATCCATGCTAGTTTATTTTCTTTTTCCTGTTTTCTTCTTGTGTGTTTGTTAAACCTTAAGAAAAACCAAAAAAATTAGTAGTAGTTTATTTTTCTGCTGTAGTAGTAATAATTAAAAATAAAACCCAAAAATATTTCCCATTCTTCTTTTGCTTGTTGGGAGCTTTCCCGTGTAAATAGTTTTATTTCTTTTCTTTTCTTTTCTTTTCTTTGGGGGTCAGTAGGATAAGACCATAATTAAATTGTTGAAGTGGCTCTTATATGCATTTTTTTATTTAACCCAGAGCCCATATTGCCTTGTCTTCTCCTGTTTATTGAATGCTCGCAGATTCCAGCTTAGTCCAATGCACGTGCAATCTTATTATTATTCACACCGTTCGGTCATGCAAGTGAAAGGCAATTATGATGATATATGATGGACTGACTGAGATGAGAAAAGCTGGTATGAACTCGACCTCTTTTGTTTTTGTAAATATGATGAGTCCCTCGTTCTTGATTCAGCTTATTATGAATAAACATGTTTGCAATGACAATTAGAGATCATAGTTGCTTGTGCCATGCTTGATTAGCTATGCGTTATAATGATTTACCTTGTATGCCAACATGCTATTGAGATGATTATGATGTGGTATGATGGGGTGGTATCCTCCTTTGAATGATTTAAGTGACTTGACTTGGCACATGTTCACGCATGTAGTTGAAACAAAATCAATATAGCCTTCACGATATTTATGTTCATGGTGGATTATATCCTACTCATGCTTGCATCCAATGTTTATTAATTTTAATGCATGTACATGGCTATTGTCGCTCGCTAGTTGGTCGCTTCCCAGTCTTTTGCTAGCCTTCACTTGTACTAAGCGGGAATACTACTTGTGCATCCAATCCCTTAAATCCCAAAGTTATTCCAGATGAGTCCACTATACCTTCCTATATGCGGTATCTACCTGCCATTCCAAGTAAATTTGTATGTGCCAAACTCTAAACCTTCAAATAAACATTCTGTTCTGTATGCTCGAATAGCTCATGTATCAACCAAGGTTGTCCTTATCTTCTGTGTTAGGCGGGTTATTCTCAAGAGGAGTGGACTCTGCTCCTCACTCACGAGAAAATGGCTGGTCACCGGGATGCCCAGTCCCACGCTTTATGCAAACTAAATCAAAATTAATTGCAAACAAAACTCCCCCTGGGACCTGATGTATGTTGGAGGCACTCGTTGTTTCGAGCAAGCCATGGATTGATGCTTGTTGGTGGAGGGGGAGTATAAACTTTACCATTCTGTTTGGGAACCGCCTATAATGTGTTTAGGATGGAAGATATCGCCATCTCTTAGTTGTTACGTTGACAATGAAAGTATACCGCTCAAAATACAATTTATCTCTATTTCAAAACCGAGCTCTGGCACCTCTACAAATCCCTGCTTCCCTCTGCGAAGGGCCTATCCATTTACTTTTATGTTGAGTCATCACCCTCTTATTAAAAAGCACTAGCTGGAGAGCACAGACGTCATTTGCATTCATCACTGTTAATTTATATTGGGTATGACTATGATTGGATCTCTTTTACCATGAATTACAATGTGTAGTCAGTCCTTAATCTTTAAAGGTGCTCTGTGAAAGTGCTAGTGATCGACTAGAGGGGGGTGAATAGGTGATTTTTATGAAAGTCTTCAAAACATGGAAGTTTCGAAGACAAACGATAGAAATAAACCTATTACCATGCAGCGGAAGGTAGACTACACTAGGCAAACCATAGTCAAGTATTCAATGGAGTGAAAGCGCAATGACTAATAGCAGCTAGGCAATAAAGATCAGGTAGGAAGATATTGTGAAGCCAATCAGAACAAGCAGTCACTCAGTGAAGACAAAAGATAAAGCAATCATACAATGACTTCACAAGGACCAACAATAAGTAAAGGGAAGGGAAGGATGAAACCAGTGACTCGTTGAAGACAATGATTTGTTGGACCAGTTCCAGTTGCTGTGACAACTGTACATCTGGCTAGGGAGGCTGAGATTCAACTCAGAAGACCTCGTCTTCACCTTATTCCCCTTGAGCTAAGGACACCCAGTCCTCGCCCAATCACTCTGGTAAGTCTTCAAGGTAGACTTCCAAACCTTCACAGACTTCGTTCACTGGCGATCCACAATGACTCTTGGATGCTCAGAACGCGACGCCTAACCGGCTGGAGGATTCACAGTCCTCAAGTGTAATAAGTCTTCAGATCACACAGACAGGAAGACTTAAGTGATGCCTAGCACTCTTTGGCTCTGGGTGTTTAGGGCTTTATCCTCGCAAGGAATTCTCTCTCGAAGGCTTCAAGGTGGGTTGCTCTCAAACGACAAAAGCCGTGCACTAACTCTGAGCAGCCAACCGTTTGTGGTTGTAGGGGTGGGCTATTTATAGCCACTAGGCAACCCGACCTGATTTGTCCAAAATGACCCTTGGTCACTAAGGAACTGACACGTGTTCCAACGGTCAGATTTCAAACACACACTGCAACTTTACTTGGGCTACAAGCAAAGCTGACTTATCCAACTCTGGACAAGATTTGCTCTCATAGTCTTCACTCGAAGACATAGGATTTTGGTTAAGCATCACTTTAGTCATTCTGACTGGTTCTCTTGGACCCCACTTAACAGTACGGTGGTTCCTATGACTCAACAAGGAAAAACACAGAACGACGAAACTGCTAAGTCTTCGCGCTCCATAGTCTTCACGCGATGTCTTCTCTTGTCATAGTCTTCAATGTGAATGTCTTCACATACCACCTTTGACTTCAATGTCTTCATACATTTTTAGGGGTCATCTCTGGTAGGAAAACCGAATCAATGAGGGACTTCTACCCGTGTTATCCTGCAATTCTTACAAACACATTAGTCCCTCAGCCAGGTTTGTCGTCAATACTCCAAAACCAACTAGGGGTGGCACTAGATGCACTTACAATCTCCCCCTTTTTGGTGATTGATGACAAACTGGTTGAAGTTTTCAACGGGGAATAAAATATGTGAAATTGTAAAGAATAGGTTATTGTCTTCATAAGTGGCAAAGGCTCCCCCTGAAGTTGTGCATATAAGTAATTTGCTTTTGGTATGCAAATGTACATGGCAAGTTGTACTTGTGGAGATCCTCTTCAACTTATGATGACAATTCATCATGCATGAAAAGTATGTGAAGATAATGACATGCATAATGAAAAATGGACGTCTGCAAAATGATCTAATTGCGGAATTTATCGTCGCACATGCGGAATTTATCATCGAATCACAAAAAAGCAAATAAGTAGTAGACGACCATCGAGTTTGGGTGTTACAACTCAAAAAACCAAATGTATCAAAACGCGAGAGTTGTAAACACTAGGAAAAATATAAAACCACCGCCCATATGGACCCGCTTGAAGACTATCAAACTCATATGCTTCTCCCCCTTTTTTCAGTAAGGACCAAAAAGGATTGAAGACATAGAGCACCTACTCGTTCCCATGAGGAGTTGGTGAAGCAGCAGGGTCATCGGAGTTGGTTGGCGGTGCAGACGAACTCGGTGCAGTGGTGATTCGCGCCGAAGGTGGTGAAGTAGCATTGTCTTCATCATCGATGACACGTGCATTCACTGTTGCAGCAGAGGAGGAGAACTCAGAGTCTTCAAGAGACGGAGTACGCCGTAGCAAGGTCCTTGAGGGAGCCCTGGATTAGGGGGTGTTCGGGTAGCCGGACTATACCTTCAGCCGGACTCCAGGACTATGAAGATACAAGATTGAAGACTTTGTCCCGTGTCCGGATGGGACTTTCCTTGGCGTGGAAGGCAAGCTTGGCGATGCGGATATTCAAGATCTCCTACCATTGTAACCGACTCTGTGTAACCCTAACCCTATCCGGTGTCTATATAAACCGGAGGGTTGTAGTCCGTAGGACATCAACTCCATATACAACAATCATACCATAGGCTAGCTTCTAGGGTTTAGCCTCCTTGATCTCGTGGTAGATCTACTCTTGTACTACCCATATCATCAATATTAATCAAGCAGGAGTAGGGTATTACCTCCATTGAGAGGGCCCGAACCTGGGTAAAAACATCGTGTCCCTTGTCTCCTGTTACCATCCGGCCTTGACGCACAGTTCGGGACCCCCTACCTGGTGCTTTCATTGAGAGTTCCTCTGTGTCGTCGCCTTTAGGCCCGATGGCTCCTTTGATCATCAACAACGATGCGGTCCAGGGTGATACTTTTCTCCCCGGACAGATCTTCGTCTTCGGCGGCTTCGCACTGCGGGCCAATTCGCTTGGCCACCTGGAGCAGATCGAAAGCTACGCCCCTGGCCATCAAGTCAGGTTTGGAAGCCTAAATTACATGGCAGACATCCGCGGAGATTTGATCTTCGACGGATTCGAGCCACAACCAAGTGCGCCGCACTGTCTCGCGGGGCATGATCTAGCTCTGTCACCGAACAGTATCCCGGAGACCGCAAACGCACCAGCTCTGACCCTTAATTCGGAGCCAGTTGTGTCAGTCGAGGATGAGCGGTTGCACGTCACCTCGGGGGCTACGATCTCAAAGGCGATCGAGCCGAACGCTGGCCCCACACTCCGCGTGACTCATGACTCCGAGGATCCGGACTCCCCTCCGGACTCTGAACCCCCCGCGCCCCTGCCGATCGAATCCAATTGGGCGCCAATAATGGAGTTCACCGCCGCGGACATCTTTCAGCACTCGCCTTTTGGCGACATCTTGAATTCTCTCAAGTCTCTCTCTTTATCAGGAGAGCCCTGGCCGGGTTACGGTCAGCAAGGATGGGACACGGACGATGAAGAAGTTCAAAGCCCACCCACCACCCACTTTGTAGCCACTGTCGACGATTTAACCGACATGCTTGACTTCAGCTCCGAAGACATCGACGGTATGGATGACGATGTAGGAGACGAACAGGAACCAGCACCTGTAGGGTGCTGGAAGGCCACCTCGTCATATGACATATATATGGTGGATACTCCAAAAGATGGAGATGGCGATGGAATAGCGGGGGATGACACCTCCAAGAAACAGCCAAAGCGCCAGCGTCAGCGGCGCCGCTCTAAATCCCGCCAAAGCAAAAACGGTGATTCCGGCACGGGAGATAATACTACCCCGGATAGCGCCGAAGAACACCCACCACAGCAATATTCGGCACAGGAAGATGGAGAAGCCAGCCCTCATGAGAGAGCGGCAGACCGAGAGGTCGAGGATGATAACTATATGCCTCCCTCTGAAGACGAGGCAAGCCTCGATGATGAAGAATTCGTCGTACCATCAGACCCCGCCGAACAAGAGCGTTTCAAACACAGGCTTTTAGCCACGGCAAGCAGCCTCAAGAAAAAGCAGCAACAGCTTAGAGCTGACCAAGATTTGCTAGCTGACAGATGGACTGAAGTCCTTGCAGCCGAAGAGTACGAACTCGAAAGCCCCTCCAAAAGTTACCCAAAGTGCAGGCCGCTACCCCGATCAGAGGAGGAAGCACCTACATCACCAGCGCACGACATGACAGACCGGCCACCTCGCAGCCGCGACAGAGAGGCCTCTCGGCCCTCCACCCAAGCCATGTACCGACGCCGCTCAACTAAGGCACGGGAAAATGCGCCAGACCTGCGAGACGTACTGGAGGATAAGGCAAGACAAACAAGATCGATCTACGGATCGCGCAGGCGCCCTACGGCACGTGACGATGATCTTCACTCTGGATAAGACAAATCCGGCCGGGCCGAACACAACAGGCATAGCTCTTCCGAGCTGCGTCGTGATATAGCCCAGTACAGAGGCGCCACACACCCGCTATGCTTCACGGATGAAGTAATGGATCATAAAATCCCAGAGGGTTTCAAACCCGTAAACATCGAATCATACGATGGCACAACAGATCCGGCGGTATGGATCGAGGATTATCTCCTTCACATCCACATGGCACGTGGCGATGATCTACACGCCATCAAATACCTCCCGCTCAAACTTAAAGGACCGGCCCGGCATTGGCTTAACAGCTTGCCAACAGACTCAATCGGTTCTTGGGAAGACCTAGAAGCCGCATTCCTCGACAACTTCCAGGGCACTTACGTGCGACCACCGGATGCCGACGACTTAAGCCACATAATTCAACAGCCAGAGGAATCGGCCTGGCAATTCTGGACACGGTTCCTAACAAAGAAAAACCAGATAGTCGACTGACCGGACGCAGAGGCCCTAGCAGCCTTCAAGCATAACATCTGCGACGAGTGGCTTACCCGGCACCTGGGACAGGAAAAGCCGAAATCAATGGCAGCCCTCACGACACTCATGACCCGCTTTTGCGTGGGAGAAGACAGCTGGCTAGCTCACAGTAACAACTTATCAAAGAACCCTGGTAATTCGGATACCAAGGACAAAAGTGGCAGGACACGTCGGAATAAGCAAAAACGCCGCGTTAGCAGCGACAACAATAAAGACACGACAGTCAATGCCAAATTCAGAGGCTATAAATCCGGTCAGCGGAAAAAGCCATCCAAAAAGAATACTCAGGGCCCGTCCAGTTTGGACTGAATACTCGACCGCTTGTGCCAGATACATGGCACCCCCGAAAGGCCAGCCAATCACACTAACAGGGATTGTTGGGTGTTCAAGCAGGCAGGCAAGTTAAGAGCCAAAAACAAAGACAAGGGGCTGCACAGCAACGACGAGGAGGAGCCCAGGCCGCCGAACAACAATGGACAGAAGGGCTTTCCCCCACAAGTGCGGATGGTGAACATGATATACCCAACCCACATTCCCAAGAGGGAGCAGAAGCGTGCGCTACGGGACGTATACGCGATGGAGCCAGTCGCCCCAAAGTTCAACCCATGGTCCTCCTGCCCGATCACTTTTGATCGAAGGGACCATCCCACTAGCATCCGTCATGGCGGCTTCGCCGCATTGGTTCTCGACCCAATCATCGACGGATTTCATCTCACAAGAGTCCTCATGGACGGCGGCAGTAGCCTGAACCTGCTTTACCAGGATACAGTGCGGAAAATGGGCATAGATCCCTCAAGGATTAGGCCCACAAAAATGACCTTTAAAGGCGTTATACCAGGTGTAGAAGCCAACTGTACAGGCTCAGTAACACTTGACGTGGTCTTCGGATCCCCGGACAATTTCCGAAGCGAAGAGTTAATCTTCGATATAGTCCCGTTTCGCAGTGGCTATCACGCCCTGCTCGGACAAACCGCATTCGCAAAGTTCAATGCGGTGCCGCACTACGCATATCTCAAGCTCAAGATGCCAGGCCCACGAGGAGTAATCACGGTCAATGGAAACACCGAACGCTCCCTCCGTACGGAGGAGCACACGGCGGCTCTCGCAGCGGAAGTACAAAGTAGCCTTCTTAGGCAATTCTCCAGTCCGGCTGTTAAAAAGCCAGACACCGCCAAGCGCGCCCGGAGTAACCCACAGCAGGACCTCCTGGCACGTTCTGAGCAAGCGTAGCAATGCGGCCCCAACCCCAGCTCTCGCGACATAGCGAAACCAGTGCCTCGCGTACATAACTACGCCCTTGAAATACCAATATATCAAAATTTTCAGAAAAAGATTTTCTACGACATGAACATTTTCATAACTTCAAATAAAATCCACACAAATTCAGATAAATCAAAGAGTGCTACTGGTCTATTAAAATCCAGTAAAAATCATTTTTAAAAATACCAAAATGATTTCAATTTAATTTTTCTCCAATTTTCTAATGTAGGGAATCATGTTACCCTAATTTCCATATATATTTTTTTGAGAAAAATTATTTGAATAAAACTCAAATAACTCCAAATTTAAAAATAAAATTCAAAAGAACTTTGAATTTAATTCTTTGAAACTCCCAACTCATATTTCGTATAATTTGAAGAAGTCATTTTATCTTCTCTCGTGAAAATCATTGAGTTGCATAAAGTTTCAGAATTGGAAATATTTTCCCAAATGAAATTCAAATATTTTCAAACACCCCATTTCATTTAAATAAATGGAAGAAGTCATGTCATCTTCTCTCCAGGGTTTTGTGATGAAAAGTATTTGAATTCACGGAGATCAGAAAGCAAATATGAAAGTTTGGGAAAGTCCTTTTATTCCCTCTCATTTAACTTTCAAAAAGTTTCGAATTCACTCACTTTCAGACAATCAATTGAACAATCTATCAAATCTATCTATTTATTATAACATTCCAAAATTTAGAATTTTGGGATGTTACAGATATTGAACGATCCGGGTGCAGATGTAGTGCCTGGAAACCTAGGCAGCCTTGGTATTGGCTTCTGAACCTGATGCCTGCGCTCGACGTGATAGTCGAATTGGGGACCAGCAGCAAATGGAGGAACAATAAGAGGCCATTTGACAGTGATGAGCTGACCATAGTTGTATGCTTGCTCAATAGTATGTGGCCTTGGTGGCGGAACAGGAGCAGTGGCATCAACAGAGGCGTCAGGCTGCACATCTGTTGCAGGTGCATCATTGGCTTCATTGGCCTCTGGCACAGTGTTAGGTGCAGGATCCACAGTGTCTTCAGCCATGACCACGTCATTGGCTTCAGTGGTGTTAGTGGTGGCAGCCTCAGGATTCTCAACCTCCACTTGAGGAGCTGGAGGGTCGGGCACTGACACGTTCACTTCAGGAACAGCTTCTTTAGTGATGGGGGAAGTAGGGACACGTTCTTCTGCTTGTTTTTCTTCGGCTGATGTAGCCGGATTGTCTTCAGCAACTTTAGCTTCAGACTCGGAAATGTTCACAGTAGGAGTGGCTTCGGGGAACACCTGACGTGCAATAGATTGGTGGTGCACTTCTCCTTCTAAAACGCTCGAAAGAGGGACTTGGGGCCTTGGTCCTTTGCGAAGCCTGGGTAACGCTGGCGACGCTTGTGATGATGGAGTTGGCTGGGCCTCAAAGTCATCCTCTTCTTGCACTGATGGGGTTGCTTGCGGTTGGGGAGAGCTTCGAGTGTCTTCTCTCTGTGGGTGATCAGCCCACGATGCATCCTGAGCAGTTGGCGTCAGAGGACGACCAATGCTGATGAGTTCGCTGTGCGTAAGCACAGGCGATGATACCAATTGGTGCTCGATCTGAGGAAGGACTTCATCATCTTCAACATTGTCATGATGACCAATGTCTTCAGCAGCGGTGGGGTCAACTGCTAGAATGTCTTCAGCTTCAGGAGCCTCTGTGGAAGCAGGCTCATGAATTACCATCTGTCGTTCTTGATGCGAAGAGGCAGGACGAGCAACCGAGATGGGATCAACAATAAGGGGCTCTGTGGGAGCAGCCCGATCTTTCTTGGTTTTGCGCTTCTTCTTGGAGGGAGCGACATCAGAAGCTTCAGGATGTTTCCTCTTTCTGGCTTCAGCCTCGGCAGCCCTTGTCTTCTTTAATTCTGAAGCCACTGTGGGGACCTAAGGCTTCGAGCCTGTCATACTGGCAGGGAAGACAATGGGATGTGCTTCCTGCCTTGTTGCTTCGGGTTCGGCCACAGCTGGCTTCTTCTTCTTCGTTGCAGCCATCCTGGGATCGATGCCAGGACGCCCAAGAGCCTTGCACTTTTCAGCTTCATTGTAGGCTTGCACGCACTTGTCAGCCAGACTCTTCATGCGCTCACGAGAACCTTTAGCTTCTTCACGTTTCTTGAGAAAGGCTTCCTTGAGCTCGTGCAGCATAGTCTTGAAGTTCTTGACATCTTGCACGCTGAGCTTTGCCATGTGCTGCTTGAACTGAGCTTTCTCATAGTTGATCTTTTGCTTCAGTTCAACGATGCGCTGAGCTAGAGCTAGCTCAGAAGCAATGGCGCCAGTGAAAGCGATGATGAGGCCAATTGGAAGTTGCAGATCATAAAAGCTGAGATTGGGGGTTTCAAACCACTCATCAATGAAGTTGTGAAGGATTGCTACGTCAAAGAGAGGCAAATCATTGAAGATTTCTTCTTCTTCTTTGCTCTTGATCAGTTGCTCAAGAGCGTCATCTGCAAGATCTTCATCGCTGGACAGATCAATGGCGTCGTTGCACAGAATAGCAGCAGCAGTCAGTTCTTGGCTGGTGGGTTGCAAGGGCATCTTTACTCTCGAGGGCTTGGAGATGCGTGACAAATCTCTAGACTTCACACTGTGTTCAGGAGGTGTAGTGAACAGAGGCTTCGCCTGTAAGACCTTTGGTGCAGGAGCAGGCTTTGAAGCTTTAGGCTTCTTCAGTTTCTTTGGCTTCGGTGGTGCAGGCGCTTCATCAGATTCAGTGTCATCTGCAGGCTCATCCACGGCTGTCCCTTGAACCATGATATGAGTGATGAGACCTTCCAGGTTGTAGAAGGGCCCAACAACATTGGGTTCAGCTTCGCGTGTGCCATCAGCACGAGGAGTAGAGGGGCCTGGATTGAAGTCTAAGCCTCGTGACTTCTTGTTCTCTTTGGCCGAGTTCCTGGCAAACTGAAGGTTGCACTTGAATAGATTATCATCACGGCACCACAGTAATGAAGATGGGTCTGCATCCGTAGGCTGCGGTCCACGGACCATGCAAGGATAGAAGCCTTGTTCAATGGCTTCAGCTCTGGACTTGGGTTGAAGATTTCTGTATAGAATGTCTCCCCATGGTCATTTGATGGCATTCTTCTCAGCATACTCCTAGGTCACGAACCTGTACTTGAACCACTGTTCTGCCCAATATCTTCGAATCCATTGGATTCGAGTCTTTTGCTGATTGTAGTCCTCCTCTGGATCTGTCTTGTACAGCTCATAGAGGTCAGGAGGCAAATATCTTGAGGTGTTGCCACGACGCTGTTTTCCACCCTTTCTTGTAGGTTTCTCTGGTGCCATGAAGCTTAAACTAAAGGGCTTCAACACGTTTAAAGGCTTCAAAGGCTTTCGCTTTCTAGTCAAACAGGAACTGGCTTCAGGAGAGTTAATGTGATGCTGTAAGAATTCTGCAAACGAATGCAGACTATGAGAACCAAGGGATTCTCCCATAGACATGTACCTATGACAGCATTAAGGTGTGAGGGAAGGGGAAGAGGTCATATGCATTCTCAGAAGATTTTGAAGATAAATCAGTTTAGAAGACATTGACCTCATAGTGCGAAGACATTCACTCATAGATAGAGAGTTGGTTCCAGATTTGTACGAATCCACGAATAAGTACAAGTGAGGAATCTAACTACTTTGTGAAGCATAAGTGAACATACTAGGCATATTATGAGATGCAGTATGAAATAGATCCAACTTGTGTGAACAGAAACTGCTTGTGGTAGAAAGTGATGAATCTATAGGATCAAAGGGGCCGTAAAAAGGAAGTTTTATTTACCACACGAAGAACTGCTAGACGGACTGGGAGAGGATGCCGAGCAGTTCGATCGTCCGTGCCCTAACTTGGCAAGGGAGGACACCTACGGCGACGGCGGAGACGACGATGTCCACGGCCGGCGTGAAGACGGCGTCGGTGAGGTCGCGGCAGCTAAGCACTTTGACGCCGGCGTCGTCGAGGGCTAGCGGTGGCGCTAGGGTTTGTGCGAGAGTGGAAGAAAGGATAATGACTGTGGTGAGGCATGTATTTAGAGGGACAGGTACGGCACAGTGTTATTACACAGGTGCCCCTGGCGATTCACATCTGAAGGACATGTGGCCATCATGCAACATATCGGAGGTTGTTCTACATTCCCACGCACGCCTGAATTGTCGGGTGGTCGTTCCCACTTCTCCGGGTTTCAGGTGAAGGAATTAGCATTGAAAACGGACTTAATGTTTGTCTCTGTATCTTCTGCTGACAAGGACGCAGAGAAGACATTCGACAGTTTCAATAGAATGCATATGATTTGGACAGATTGAGTTTGAGATAGAAAGCATAGAGAGATTAGGGTCCTATCACATTCCATTAGTTCAAAAGATTCAACAAGGAAGACGTAGCTATAAGTGAATGCTGTAGAGGACAGAACACTAGTATGTATATATCAGAAGACAATCAAGTCAACATAGTGAAGATAATCATGAAGACAAGTTGAAATTGAAGACAAACCAAATGTGAAGACATAGCAAATGTAACGCCATGGGTAAAACACTTCAAACAGAAGAATTTGGTGGTGGCGTTACCCACCGTATAGGAAGTATTAGACCCAGACACGGTGCACAATTATCGTGGTGCTCCGAAGTCAAATTCCATGTTAATGTATTCACACTCAGAATGTATGTCTTCATTGATTGAAGATATACTTTACTTCGTGTGTTGCACATCTAAGTCATCAACATGCATAAGTGTTAGGATATGTGCCTGATCACAGGACATTTGAGGATTCCAAGATATTTAGCTCACACCGTAACTTGCAAAACCTCTTCTCATCCAAGGGCTTGGTGAAGATATCTACCAATTGCTCTTCAGTGTTGACGTGTATGATATCAATGTCTTCCTTCACAACATGATCTCTGAGAAAGTGATGACGAATTTCAATGTGCTTTGTCTTCAAGTGCTGAACTGGGTTATTGGCAATCTTGATGGCGCTTTCGTTGTTGTAGTAGACTGGCACTTGCTTCAGGTAAATGCCATAGTCTTTGAGTGTTTGCTTCATCCATAGAAGCTGAGCGCAGCAAGATCCAGCAGCAATGTATTCAGATTCAGCAGTGGAGAGAGATACACAGTTCTGCTTCTTTGAAGACCAACATACAAGTGATCCTCCTAGAAAATTGTCGGCGTTCTAGGAACGGGGGTCCCCAGACTTGCCTGCCTGCGGCCTGCGGCGTGGCTCAAAGGGGGGCCCAGCACGGCCCATCTTCATCAACACAGACCCAAGACCCTCGCGAGGGGCCAAGCCTCGCGGGGTGGACGACACGGAGCTTCCTCAGGCGCGGCCACATCAGGCTGGCTCGCGAGGAGGCGGAGAGATCATGGCGGGGTACCTCATGAGGTGCCCGTGACGCAAGCCATGACGACCAAGGGCGCCAGGCGGGCGCCAGCCCGCGCAGTGTCCTCCTTTCCTCTTTGGTGCAAAGGGAGCAAGCGCAGGCGAGAGCATCAAGCAAAGGCACCCGTTTCGCTGCAACAAGACCAAGACCAATTCAACCGCAGGAAGGAAGTCATTGTGGAGCCCAAGCCAGCGTCACCACCAGAGCCTTTGGCAGGCGAGGACCAACTTTAGTCAGGATAAGTGTACCAGATGTTCCCCTTCAAAATGGCCAATTGTTGGCGCCCTTCCCGCTCAATATTTGGGAAGAGGCCCAGGGCCTTTGCCTATAAATAGGACTAGCCACCCACAGAGAGAGGATCGGAAATCAGAGAGAGAATTGAGAAGAGAGAGAGAGAGAAGCGTGACTGAACTCCTCCTAGCAGTTCATCCCCACAGCCAAGAGCAGACCCTCGCAAGGCTGTTCTTCCTTGTATTGCTCATCATCATCAGCCCAAGAGGAAATCCACCACACCACACACTGGAGTAGGGTGTTACACCACAACGGTGGCCCGAACCAGTATAAACCTTGTGTCTCTTGTGATGTTCTTCCCGTAGCTTAGATCTCAGCGAGGCAGAGGGGGCAGGTAGGTAGAAGGTGAAATCTCCGCGCGCACCCCAGTGTTCGAACCTCAAGGGTCTGTCAGAACCCGAAATCCGACATTTGGTGCGCTAGGTAGGGGTACGCCGGAATTCGTCTCCCACCACCCCATTCTCCTCCGACCATCGCGTCCATGTCTGACGCTCGTCGGGCCCGCGCCGCGCGCCGGGCCGCTCTCTCTTCCCGCGTCGCCCAGACGGCTCCTGTCGGCGGGCGTCCTCGCCGTTCCCCGTCACCTGCCGTCAACGCCACCACCGGCCCAGCGGGGGACGAGCAGCAAGCGTCGTCTCAGCATCCATCCGTGCGGCAAGACGGCCGCACCACTACTCCCTCGCTCACCCCAGCTGGTTCTTCGTCCAGCGCGCTCCGCGCACCCATGGAGGCTCGAGCTGCGCTCATCGCGGCAAACGAGCTCCTGCGCTACCGTGTCGTCGACGACGTCTACGAAGAATGGCTCGACCGCGTCGCCGAGCTTGTCCGCGCCACAGGGGGCTCTCCTGCGCCGTCCGTTCCGCTGCACCGCACCCCGCCCCGCGCGGGCGACGAAGCTCCGGCGGCGCCCCGGCCGCCTCCTCCTCAAGAAGGCGCCATGGCTCCAAGGCGCGTGGCCCCTGGGAGGAACCCGCTCCGTCAGGTGCCAGCGCGGCAAGAGCAGAGCTGCCAAGAAGTCCCTCGCCCGCAAGAAGCTGCCCGGGCGCTCCCTGCTCCAGCACGTCGCGACCATGCTCCTGCTCCCGCGCGTCAAGACCCCGCGTTGCTCCCAGTTGCAGCGCGTGGGGGCATGCAAGACCAAGCTCTTCGTCACCCAAGGCCTCCCGTGGCCACAGCAGGCTGCCGTGCATTCACCGCCGAGCTACGCAGCATCGCGTGGCCCGGCAAGTTCAAGCCAGACCTGCCTCCTCGTTACGACGGCACGGCTGACCCTGCGGAGTTCCTCCAGCTCTATGAGCTGGGCATCGAAGCTGCCAACGGAGACGAGAAGGTCATGGCGAACTGGTTTCCCATGGTGCTCAAGGACGGGGCCCGCACCTGGCTCCTGAACCTGGCCCCAGGCACGATCTCCTCCTGGGACAAGATGCACACCCGCTTCATCGCCAACTTCCAAGGTACTCGCGACCGGCCACCCGCCGTGAGCCACATGCGCCGCATCAAGCAACAACCCGGAGAGACCCTGCAGAAGTACATCCAGCGCTTCAACAATGCACGCCTCAAGATTCCCAAGGTGATCGAGGAGGCCATCATCTCAGCCTTCTCCGACGGCGTGCGCGATGTCAAGATGAAGGAGGAGCTGGCGATGCATGAAGACCTGTGCACTTCCTTGGAGTTGTTCAACTTGGCAACCAAGTGCGCCAGGGCTGAGGAAGGGCGTCTCTCCCTCCTCGAGCTGCCTGCTGCAGACCAAGAAGAGAAGAAGCCCAAGGCCAAGGATGTGAAGCGCAAGGGGGCTGCCATGCTCGCGGCAGAACCAGACACCAAGCGGGGCAGAGATCTGCCCGAACCTCCCAAGGGCAGTCGGTACTGTGTGTACCACGACCTCCACACCCACAACACCAACGAATGTCAAGAGCTCCGAGCCGTGCGAGAAGGAAGGATCGGCCGTCGCCCCGACCACGGCGACCGGGGCTACGGTCGAGGAGGAGGAAGGAACGCAGGACGCTGGGAAGACCGCGGCCCGCGCCAAGGGTGGCGCGATCAACCTCGCGAGGATCACTGGCAAGACCCGCCTCGCGAGGGAGACTGGAGGGATCAGCCTCGCGAGGATCGCCCGCAAGGCAACGCAGGCCTCCCTCCGTTGCCGCCGTAGACAAGGAGAAACGAGGACCGCCATCAGGACGAGGGGGCTGGGGGCTTCTAGGAGCCGCGCGCAATCGCCTGCATCCTGGGCGGGGCTCAAGCCCCAGCCTCTCAACGCATCTTCAAGCAGTTCGCCCGCGAAGTGAATGCAGTCCTCCCCAAGCTGGAAGCCACGCGCCCTCTCAGGTGATCGGCGTGCGCCATCACGTTCAGCTCAGCAGATCAGCTCAAGTGTGCAGCTACAGCCGGAGTCCTCCCGATGTTTTGTTCCCCAATCATCAGCAACGTGGTGGTCACCAAGACCCTCATCGACGGCGGGGCAGGGCTCAACGTCCTGTCCGTGGAAACATTCAACAATCTCCAAGTGTCCTACAACCAGCTTCAGCCGACTAAGCCTTTCTTCGAAGTCATCGACGGCTCCACGGTCCCGATTGGGCAGGTCCGCATCCCAGTCACCTTCGGGGCACGCGACAACTACCGCACCGAGCTCATCGACTTCCACGTCGCTCACATTCGCTTGCCGTACAACGCCATCCTTGGGTACCCAGCGCTGGCCAAGTTCATGGCTGTAACTCACCATGGCTACAACATCCTCAAGATGCCAGGAAGTGACGGAGTCATCACGGTGCCCTGTGAAGAGAAGGACGCGGTGTGTTCCCTGGAACGAGCCTTTCAGGCCGCGTCACTGGAAGACCCGGATCACGGAAGCAGGAGGCTTCCCGAGACCGCCCCCAAGAAGAAGAAGACATCGTCCGGCCCGGCCCCTCAGGAGGCAGGCCCCTCAGGGCCCGCGCCTGCCCAGGGGGAACCTCCTTCCGTCTCATAGGAAAGCGCGCCCGACGCCCTCCTCAGGCAGGGCTCAGGGGCTCTCCCCTGGAGGGCCACCGACCTGGCTAAGGTCACGAGGGAGGCACTTGGGCACCACATGGAGGCGTGTTTCGAAGCACATTTCCCTCAGGAAGGAGTAAAGAAAGGAGAGCCAGACCCTCAGGAGTTCGTCAGCAAGGCCATTCAGGAGCTACAGGAGTCAAGAGTCATGAGAGGCGGTTGCCGCCTACCAGCTGTGGCTCCCCATCCAAGCGAGGATGATGGGCTATGCGTCTGCATCGACATACCAGGGCTCAATCGAGTCGCCCCTCTGGAGCGCTTCTGGCCCTCGCGAGTAGGGCGCTGCAAAGGTCCACCCCACAGCTACGTTCGCATGCCTTATGGCTTGCCGAACGTGGCTGCCACGTACCAGCGCCTCACGAGGGGCATCATGGAGGCTCAAGAGGCCAGGCGTTCCACAGCCCTGGCGGAGATGGAGATGGTCCGCAAGGAACCACCAGCGCCTCTAGAGCCTCCCGAGGCCCCTGGGCCTAGGGGCTCGTGAGGATTGGCTTCCGCAGCCCACCGAGTCTGCTACACCAACACTCCTTCGTCCTCAACATCATCAGGTGACATCTTTCAAGTTTCACTTCCAGCTGGGGCGCCCCCCAGGGCTGCATTATTCCCATGCCGCGTGGGTCCGTCCCTGCGGCATGTATCCCTTTTATTTCATGTTGTTAGCTTACTTTGTTGGGGGTGCCCCTCGGGCTGCATCATCCCCAAGTCGCTCGGGCCTGACCCAGTGATGTCCACCTTCCCAGCATCTATTTGAATGAATCCACTCCTTCGCGGCTAATGACTTTGACCTAGTTGCCCGCTCAACTGACGCCAACTGACGGAGCTGCTCCCAAACGGCACGACACTTGCGCATGGGTCCGTCCCCGCAACACCGACAAACCTGAATGGCTGAGCTCTGGCCGCGGCAGCCCCGCATGGCGCCACCTCGTCAAGTCTTCAGTGCCTCATTGCCCCTCGGAAGCAACCAATGGCTAACTGTCAATTATCATGGCAACCCCTCGTTCTTTCTATGATAGGTCTACAGGATCTCCTAAAGGAGCTGCGTCAGGTGAGGCCCTTGCGGTGTCTCCTTCACTCTCATCCGCGCGAACCGCTTGCACGTTAAAGGGGGGTGCCTGAGCATCACGACTCAGGGCTCCTACTGGCTCTCCAGCCCTCACCCTCTGGCCTTGTCCACGGCATCGCGACCTGGCATACCAGCGACGGCTGAGACTCGCTCGAGGGCCGGGACCCGAGGACGTAGAGCAGAAAGGGGAGCAAAGGCGAGAGGGAAGGGACACGCGAGGACCTCGCCGAGCAACCTCACGCCTGCCGATGCACGGACCCGGTGACACACCAGAGAACGACCCCTGATTCTCGAGATAAGTCACCACCCGGAAGCACCAGCTACCGTGGCACCATCCCCGCACCTAATGCAATCCCGTGTTAGCGACGCTGCTCCCCTTTCTCACCGAACAACGGCTGCTTGAGCGCCAAAGGGGACCTCCTGAGCATCGCGACTCAGGGGCTCTTACGGGACCCCGGGTGGCTCACTTCCTGGCCTTGACCAGGGCATCGCGACCTGGCATACCAGCGACGGCTGAAGCCGCCTTGGGACTGGGACCTGTCGGCACAGAGCACCAAGCCCTCGTGAGGTTTGAAAGGGAGAACTGAGCTAAAACGGAATGAGCAACTCGCACAGTTCTACGACAAGGGTTATATTAACAAAACAGGATCACGGGCACCTTACAAGCCCCCACGGGACGCGTCTTTGATTCCTCACAGGGAACAGATCCTAAAGGGACGCTAACTACACGCACCCCTGCAAAAGACACCATCATCAATAGTGGGCCGTCAAGCACCGGCGCCAACCCCATCCAGATCAGAGTCGGGGACGGCCTGACGAGCCCGCCCTGCTCCAGGAGCGGCACCTGCTCGGGGGCTCGTAGCTGTCGTCGCTCGTCTCCGGAGTCGTGAAGAGCTCGCCAGAGTCGCTGGAACTTCCGACGCCCCGCCGCCTAAGGAGCCACCAAGGGAGCGGTCGGCGGGCCCAGTCCTCGCCGTAGCAGGGTCCCGACCACCTCTCCCGGGGCAGCACTCCAGCCGGCGCCCGTTCGCATCGAAGACCTTGAAGAACATCACCGAAGCACCGTTGTACTCCAAGTGGATCGCAAGGCGCCTCTTGTCCTGCAAACCCGGGCGATCTCGCTCCAGCCTCGAGTCATGAAGACCTCGCCCGGAGCAACGACCGCGACCTCTGCTTCGGTCGCGAGGGTGCTGCAGCCGGCGTGCTGCAGCCAAAGCTCCAGGAGTTCTCCCTGCGGGATGATGGAGGCGAAGAAGGGAGGAAGGCGAATCCAAGACTGAGGAGGCATGGCGGCGCGAAGCACAAACTCTCGGGAGGAGCCCTCAGTGTGGACCCCAGGGGGGACGACCCACACCTTCGTGACCCGTCGGCACCGACAGCGGCGCCGCCCGTGGCGATCGACATCAACTCCTTCAGGGCCCTCGATGTGGGCGTACAAGGGAAGCGGGAACCCCGGCGGTGCCCGCTCGCACCAGGGCCTCGACACCACCTGATGGGCCCCCTCGTCCCGGCCGCGGAGGGCGAGCCGTTTCTTCGGCGGGAGCGGGTCTGGTTCCTCTCGGGGAGCCTTTCCCTTCTCTGCCGAGGAGAACCGGCGGATCGGAGCCATCGCAGCAAGACGGAGCAAGGGCCGGGAAGAAGGAGAAGCAAGGAGGGATGGACTGGAAGGGCGCGTGCCGTTCCGTACTTATGGCCGGCGAAGGCCAACCACCGACCTCCATGATCGTAGGTAATCATGACCCGCTTTGCATGCAGGGACTTGTACGATCCGTGCAGTTGCCGAGGCGCCATGCAAAAGTGGAGACGCCCACGCCCAATCAACCGCCACGCGGCGCCCAAGGCCGCAGGCTGTTAGGGCCCGCGGCGCTTCGCCCTTGCCCTTTCGCCTCCCTGTACGGCCAAGTCCGGGCACCTTGGGCCCGGGGGCTACTGTCGGCGTTCTGGGAATGGGGGTCCCCAGACTTGCCTGCCTGTGGCCTGCAGCATGGCTCAAAGGGGGGCCCAGCACGGCCCATCTTCATCAACACAGACCCAAGACCCTCGCAAGGGGCCAAGCCTCGCGGGGCGGACGACATGGAGCTTCCTCAGGCGCGGCCACATTAGGCTGGCTCACGAGGAGGCGGAGAGATCAAGGCGGGGTACCTCACGAGGTGCCCATGACGCAAGCCATGACGACCAAGGGCGCCAGGCGGGCGCCAGCCCGCGCAGTGTCCTCCTTTCCTCTTTGGTGCAAAGGGAGCAAGCGCAGGCGAGAGCATCAAGCAAAGGCACCCGTTTCTGTGCAACGAGACCAAGACCAGTCCAACGGCAGGAAGGAAGTCATTGTGGAGCCCAAGCCAGCATCACCACCAGAGCCTTTGGCAGGCGAGGACCAACTTTAGTCAGGATAAGTGTACCAGATGTTCCCCTTCAAAATGGCCAATTGTTGGCGCCCTTCCCGCTCAATATTTGGGAAGAGGCCCAGGGCCTTTGCCTATAAATAGGACTAGCCACCCACACAGAGAGGATCGGAAATCAGAGAGAGAATCGATAAGAGAGAGAGAGAGAAGGGTGACTGAACTCCTCCTAGCAGTTCATCCCCACAGCCAAGAGCAGACCCTCGCGAGGTTGTTCTTCCTTGTATTACTCATCATCATCAGCCCAAGAGGCAATCCACCACACCACACACTGGAGTAGGGTGTTACACCACAACGGTGGCCCGAACCAGTATAAACCCTATGTCTCTTGTGCTGTTCTTCCCATAGCTTAGATCTTAGCGAGGCGGAGGGGGGCAGGTAGGTAGAAGGCGAAATCTCTGCGCGCACCCCAGTGTTCGAACCTCAAGGGTCTGTTGGAACCTGAAATCCGACAAAAATGACATGTGCCTGATGTAGACTTGCGATCCACCTTGTCACCAGCATAATCAGCATCCGAGAATCCAACTAGATCAAACTCTGAGCCCTTTGGATACCATAATCCTAGTGTTGGGGTGTGAGGCAAATATCTGAGAATTCGCTTCACAGCTAAGTGATGCGATTCCTTTGGTGCCGCTTGGAACCGGGCACACATGCAAACACTAAGCATGATATCTGGCCTAGATGCACATAAATAAAGCAAGGAACCAATCATGGAGCGATATACCTTTTGATCGAACTCTTTACCATTGTCGTCGGGACCCAGATGATGTTTGGCTGGCATTGGCGTCGTGTAGTCTTTGCAATCTTGCATTCCAAATTTCTTCAGGCAATCTTTGAGGTATTTCTCTTGAGATATAAATATGCCGTTGCGTTGCTGACGTATTTGAAGGCCAAGGAAGAACTTCAGGTCTCCCATCATGGACATCTGATATTGCTCTTTCATCATATATCCAAACTCATCAGTGTATTTCTGATTGGTGCAGCCAAAGATAATGTCATCCACATATATTTGGCACACAAACAGTTCACCATCATATGTCTTCGTGAAGAGAGTGGGGTCGAGGGAACCAGGTTTGAAGCCTTTGCTCTTCAGGAAGTCTTTGAGTGTGTCATACCAAGCCCTAGGGGCTTGTTTGAGGCCATACAGTGCCTTGTTGAGCTTGTACACCATGTCAGGATGTTTTGGATCTTCAAAGCCAGGCGGTTGTGCAACATACACTTCTTCATCAATCTTGCCATTGAGAAAAGCGCTCTTCACATCCATTTGATGCAGTAGAATGTTATGATGATTTGCATAGGCCAACAGTATGCGTATGGCTTCAAGCCTAGCCACAGGAGCAAATGTCTCATCGAAGTCAATCCCTTCAACTTGAGTGTATCCTTGAGCAACGAGACGAGCTTTGTTTCTGACAACTTGACCATGCTCATCTTGCTTGTTGCGATATATCCATTTGGTGCCTATTATATTGTGCTTGCGAGGATCAGGACGCTTAACCAGTTCCCATACATTATTCAGCTCAAACTGTTGAAGCTCTTCTTGCATAGCTTGAATCCATTCAGGTTCCATGAAGGCTTCATCAACTTTCTTGGGTTCAGATATTGAGACAAATGCAAAGTGCCCACAGAAATTTGCTAGCTGTGTTGCCCTTGAATGAGTGACTGGACCTGGTGCATTGATGCTATCAATTATTCTCTCAATCTATACTTCATTTGCAACACGAGGATGTACAGGACGAAGACTTTGCTCTTGCTGACAATTTTTATCGTTAGAAGGATTGTCTTTAGGCTGAGCATTGTCTTCAGGTTGATCATTGTCTTTAGGTTGATCAGGTGCGGAGATGATAAGTTCCTCTTCAGGCTGAGCTTCAGAAGGTATGATTTCTCCAGTTCCCATAAGTTTGATTGATTCACTGGATGGAACTTCATCTAGCACATTTGCAGGTGCTCTCTTTGCGAGCCGTTAGTCTCATCGAACCGCACATCCACAGTTTCAACCACTTTATAGTGAAAGATGTTGAAGACTCTGTAGGAGTGCGAATCCTTTCCATATCCAAGCATAAAACCTTCATGTGCTTTTGGTGCAAATTTTGAAGTGTGATGTGGATCCTTGATCCAGCACCTGGCACCAAATACTCTGAAGTAACTGACATTTGGCTTCTTGCCAGTAAGGAGCTCATAGGATGTCTTGTTCAGAAGCTTGTGAAGATAAACACGGTTGATGATATGGCATGCAGTATCAATGGCTTCAGGCCAGAATTTTCTTGGAGTCTTGTATTCATCAAGCATCGTCCGAGCTATCTCAATAAGTGTTCTGTTCTTGCGTTCGACGACGCCATTCTGTTGTGGCGTGTATGTAGCTGAGAATTCATGTGTGATGCCCAAAGTATCAAGATATGTATCTAGGCCAGTGTTCTTGAATTCAGTGCCATTGTCACTTCTGATGTGCTTTATCTTGACGCCATAGTTGTTCATTGCTCGATTGGCGAAGCGTCTGAAGACATCCTGCACTTCAGTCTTGTAGAGGATTATATGCACCCAAGTATATCTTGAATAATCATCAACAATGACAAAGCCATAGAGACAAGCAGTAGTAGTAAGAGTTGAGTAATGAGTGGGACCGAAAAGATCCATGTGGAGCAGTTCGAAGGGTTGAGTCGTTGTCATGATTGTCTTCGAGAGATGCTTGGCCCTAGTCATCTTTCCTGCTTCATAGGCACCGCATAAGTGATCCTTCTTGAACTTGACGCCCTCGATGCCTATGACATGCTTCTTTCTTGCAAGAGTGTGCAAGTTCCTCATGCCAGCATGCCCTAGCCTTCGATGCCAGAGCCAGCATTCTGAAGCTTTTGCTAGAAGACATACGGCAAGCTGTGGTCCTGCTGAGAAATCTACCACGTACAAATCATCTTTTGGATACCCTTCAAACACTAGAGACTTGTCAGATTCCATTAGAACAAGGCAACGATATTTTCCAAACATCACAATCATGTTTAAATCACAAAGCATTGAGACAGACATTAAGTTGAAACCAAGGGATTCAACAAGCATGACTTTATCCATGTGTTGATCCTTTGAGATTGCAACTCTACCTAGACCCAATACCTTACTTTTACCAGTTTCAGCAAATGTGATGTGACTTTTGTCATATGGACATAAGGTTGAGTCCATAAGAAGGCCTCGCTTGCCAGTCATGTGATTGGTACACCCACTATCAATAATCCATTCTGAAGCAGCTGGTGTCGTACCCTACAGTGCAGTTAGGGGGATAGGCTTCACGAAGAGAATTGTGAAGCAAAAAAATTTGACGAGCCAGTGGATTATGAAAGCTTAGATCGAGATTAGGACTGATAGGGCAAGTAGCAAGCGACTCAGGAACAAAGTACATAATAAGACCATTTGGGCATTTGATCTTGCGCCCTACAAGATGTTTAAGATCCCCAGCAATAGCGTCAGACGATTTTGGTTTTCGGCTGGAGACCTTTCCCTGCAAAAGAGAGTTAAGCTTTCTTAGCCACCCACATCTTCAAGGGTGGCTTCGAAGTAATGAGTCTAAGTGCAGCATCTGAGAACTTTGGCTTTGGAGCCCTAGCAAAAAGTCTTACAGGTGGACAATCGTACTCATAAGAATAAGCAGAATAGTTCTTGGTCTTATGAACATGGCTGTTTGATGAAACACACTCATATTCATAGCCCTGAGTATAGTTTCCCTGCAAAACATTTGCGTTAGTGCGAATCAGGTGAGTCCTCTGTCTATATGAAGCCTTTGGGCCGTATGAAGCCTGTGGTCTGGGGTTTGTCTTCTTCACTTGTGGTGTCATGATGACATTCACAGGAAGATTCTCCAAACACCTTTTCGGCACCCAGACCTTCTTCATAGGCGGCCCATTCCTGCAGTTAGTTCCAATATACCTGGCAAACACTTCACCATTCTGATTCTTAAACAGTTTATAGTTTGCATCAAAGGATTCATCAATAACAATGGGATTAGCACAAGTGAAGCCAAATAGGGTGGATGGATCCACTAAAGGTCCCTTTGCAGCAACCCATGTGGTTTTGGGGTACTGCTCAGGTTTCCAGTAAGAGCCATCAGCATTCATTTTCCTTTTGAAACCAACACCCTCTTTCCTAGGGTTTCAGTTCAGGATCTGCCTTTTGAGGACATCACATAGTGTCTGATGCCCTTTGAGACTTTTGAACATCCCTGTTTCAAGCAATGTCTTCAACCTAGCATTCTCATCAGCAATAGAAGTGGCATCCTTAGCAAAGGGGTTAGTTATCACATCAACAGGTGAAGATATTGCAACAGTAGCAGCAGTAGAACACTCAGCAACAGAAGTAGCGTTATCACACTCAATGCATTTAAGACATGGTGGTTCAAAACCTTCCTGAGCGGAACTGATCTGTTTGGCGTGAAGTGACTCGTTTTCCTTTTGAAGATCTTCATGAGCCGCTCTCAATTTTTCAAGGTCTTGCTTCCTTTGAAGATAATCATAGGAAAGCTTTTCATGAGATGTTGAGAGCGTTTCATGACGACTTTCAAGTTCCTCATACTTAACATGAAGATTTTTTATGTCTTCAATTAAGGACTGAGATCGAGTCATTTCAGCGTCCAACAGGTCATCGCTTTTGTCTAATAGTTTTTGAATATGTTCCATAGCTTTCTGTTGTTCAGTTGCAATTTTAGCAAGTGTTTTGTAGCTGGGTTTGGAACCACAATCAGAGTCATCTTCACTTGATGTTTGATAGTGAGTGGCGCATGAGTTTACCTTGGCACCGCGTGCCATGAAGCAGTAGGTGGGAGTGGAGTCATCCTTGTCATTAGCATTGGCGTTGGTGACATTGTCTTCAGTGTTGAAGATGGACTTGGCAACGTAGGCTATAGACAGACTTGCCACACCAGAATCGGACTCCTCCTCAGACTCCACCTCCGCCTCCTCAGAAGCGGACTCCTCCTCCGAATCCATTTCCTTGCCAACAAACGCACAAGCCTTGCCAGATGAGCTCTTCTTGTGTGATGAAGACTTTGAGGAAGACTTGGAAGAAGACTTTGAGTATTTCTTCTTCTTCTTGTCGTCAGAATCATACTCCTTGCTCTTCTTTTTCTTCTTGTTCTCATTGTCCCACTGCGGACACTCAGAGATGTAGTGGCCAGGTTTCTTGCACTAGTGGCATGTTCTCTTCTTGTAGTCATGAGCAGAGGCTTCATCATTCCTTCAGCTTGATCTTGAGGACTTTCTGAAGCCTTTCTTCTTGCTGAATTTTTGGAACTTCTTCACAAGCATAGCAAGCTCCTTTCCAATGTCTTCAGGATCATCAGAACTGCTGTTAGATTCTTCTTCAGATGAGGAGACAACTTTTGCCTTTAAGGCACGAGTCCGCCCATAGTTGGGACCGTAGATATCTCTTTTCTCAGAAAGCTAAAACTCATGTGTGTTGAGCCTCTCAAGTATGTCAGACGGATCGAGTGTCTTGAAGTCAGGACATTCTTGAATCATCAGGGCTAGGGTGTCAAACGAGCTGTCAAGTGATCTCAGGAGTGCCTTAACGACTTCATGCTTGGTGATCTCAGTAGCGCCGAGGGCTTGAAGCTCATTTGTGATGTCAGTGAGTCGATCAAACATGAGCTGGACATTCTCATTGCCATTTCTCTTGAAGCAGTTGAAGAGGTTGCGAAGGACACTGATTCTCTGATCTCTCTGGGTTGAGACGCCTTCGTTGACCTTGGAGAGCCAATCCCAGACTAGCTTAGATGTTTCCAAAGGACTCACGCGGCCATACTGTCCTTTGGTCAGATGACCACAGATGATGTTCTTGGTAGTGGAGTCCAGTTGAACGAACTTCTTGACATCAGTAGCGGTGACACCTTCACCAGCCTTGGGAACACCATTCTTGACGACATACCATAGGTCGACATCAATGGCTTCAAGATCCATGCGCATCTTATTCTTCCAGTAGGGATATTCAGTTCCATCGAAGACGGGGCACGCAGCGGGGACTTTAATTATCCCTGTAGTCGACATAGCTAAAACTCCAGGTGGTTAAACCGAATCACACAGAACAAGGGAGTACCTTGCTCTGATACCAACTGAAAGTGCTAGTGATCGACTAGAGGGGGGTGAATAGGCGATTTTTATGAAAGTCTTCAAAACATGGAAGTTTTGAAGATAAACGATAGAAATAAACCTATTACCATGCAGCGGAAGGTAGACTACACTAGGCAAACCATAGTCAAGTATTCAATGGAGTGAAAGCACAATGACTAATAGCAGCTAGGCAGTAAAGATCAGGTAAGAAGATATTGTGAAGCCAATCAGAACAAGCAGTCACTCAGTGAAGACAAAAGATAAAGCAATCATACAATGACTTCACAAGGACCAACAGTAAGTAAAGGGAAGGCAAGGATGAAACCAGTGACTCATTGAAGACAATGATTTGTTGGACCAGTTCCAGTTGTTGTGACAACTGTACGTCTGGTTAGGGAGGCTGAGATTCAACTCAGAAGACCTCGTCTTCACCTTATTCCCCTTGAGCTAAGGACACCCAGTCCTCGCCCAATCACTCTGGTAAGTCTTCAAGGTAGACTTCCAAACCTTCACAGACTTCGTTCACCGGTGATCCACAATGACTCTTGGATGCTCAGAACACGACGCCTAACCGGCTGGAGGATTCACAGTCCTCAAGTGTAATAAGTCTTCAGATCACACAGACAGGAAGACTTAAGTGATGCCTAACACTCTTTGGCTCCGGGTGTTTAGGGCTTTATCCTCGCAAGGAATTCTCTCTCAAAGGCTTCGATGTGGGTTGCTCTCAAACGACAAAAGCCGTGCACTAACTCTGAGCAGCCAACCGTTTGTGGTTGTAGGGGGTGGGCTATTTATAGCCACTAGGCAACCCGACCTAATTTGTCCGAAATGACCCTTGGTCACTAAGGAACTGACACGTGTTCCAACGGTCAGATTTCAAACACACACGGCAACTTTACTTGGGCTACAAGCAAATCTGACTTATCCAACTCTGGACAAGATTTGCTCTCATAGTCTTCACTCGAAGACATAGGATTTTGGTTAAGCATCACTTCAGTCATTCTAACTGGTTCTCTTGGACCCCACTTAACAGTACAGTGGTTCCTATGACTCAACAAGGAAAAACACAGAACGACGAAACTGCTAAGTCTTTGCGCTCCATAGTCTTCACGCGATGTCTTCTCTTGTCATAGTCTTCAATGTGAATGTCTTCACATACCACCTTTGACTTCAATGTCTTCATACATTTTTAGGGGTCATCTCTGGTAGGAAAACCGAATCAATGAGGGACTTCTACCTGTGTTATCCTGCAATTCTTACAAACACATTAGTCCCTCAACCAGGTTTGTCGTCAATACTCCAAAACCAACTAGGGTGGCACTAGATGCACTTACACTCTGCATTTATGTTTTGTGGTCTCAGAAAGGGCTAGCGAGATACCATCTTGTTATATCATATTATGATTGTTTCGAGAAAGTGTTGTCATCCGAGATTTATTATTATGACTTGCTAGTTGATTATGCTATTGATACGAGTAATTATGAGACCTGAGAATTATTGCAAATGTGGTTAGTTATGATCTATGCTGAAAATTTGAATGCTGGCTTGACATATTTACAACAACAAGAGCAAACAGAGTTTGTAAAAGTTTTTCTTTCTTTCTTTCAGTTTGTCAACTGAATTTCTTGAGGACAAGCAAGGGTTTAAGCTTGGGGAGTTGATACGTCTGCGCCGTATCTACTTTTCCAAACACTTTTGCCCTTGTTTTGGACTCTAACTTGTATGATTTGAATGGAACTAACCCGGACTGATGCTGTTTTCAGCAGAATTGCCATGGTGTTGTTTTATGTGCAGAAAACAAATATTCTCGGAATGACCTGAAACTCCACGGAACATCTTAGAAAAATAATAAAAATCCTCGCCAAAGATGAAGACCAGGGGCCCCACACCCTTCTCGCGAGCTCGTGGGCCCCCTGGATGCCCTCCGACGCCAACTGCAAGTCTATATATTTTCTTTGGGAGAGAGAAAAATCAGAGAGAAGAAATCATCGCGTTTTACGATACGGAGCCGCCGCCAAGCCCTAAAACCTCTCGGGAGGGCTGATCTGGAGTCCGTTCGAGGCTCCGGAGAGGGGGATTCGTCGCCGTCGTCATCATCAACCATCATCCATCACCTATTTCATGATGCTCACCGCCGTGCGTGAGTAATTTCATCGTAGGCTTGCTGGACAGTGATGGGTTGGATGAGATTTATCATGTAATCGAGTTAGTTTTGTTAGGGTTTGATCCCTAGTATCCATTATGTTCTAAGATTGATGTTTCTATGACTTTGCTATGCTTAATGCTTGTCACTAGGGCCCGAGTGCCATGATTTCAGATCTGAACCTATTATGTTTTCATGAATATATGTGAGTTCTTGATCCTATCTTGCAAGTCTATAGTCACCTACTATGTGTTATAATCCGGCAACCCCGAAGTGACAATAATCGGGACCACTCCCGGTGATGACCATAGTTTGAGGAGTTCATGTATTCACTATGTGCTAATGCTTTGTTCCGGTTCTCTATTAAAAGGAGGCCTTAATATCCCTTAGTTTCCAATAGGACCCCGCTGCCACGGGAGGGTAGGACAAAAGATGTCATGCAAGTTCTTTTCCATAAGCACGTATGACTATATACCGAATACATGCCTACATTACATTGATGAATTGGAGCTAGTTCTGTGTCACCCTATGTTATGACTGTTACATGATGAACCGCATCCAGCATAATTATCCATCACTGATCTGGTGCCTACGAGTTTTCCATATACTGGTTCTCGCTTATTTACTTTCCGCTGCTAGTGTTACAATCACTACAAAATACCAAAAACATTACTTTTGTTGTCTTTACTTTTTGTTGCCGCTACCGCCACTATCATATTACTTTGCTACTAAACACTTTGCTGCAGATACTAAGTTTCCAGGTGTGGTTGAATTGACAACTCAGCTGCTAATACTTGAGAATATTCTTTGGCTCCCCTTGTGTCGAATCAATAAATTTGGGTTGAATACTCTACCCTCGAAAGCTGTTGCGATCCCCTATACTTGTGGGTTATCATCCATCCATGCCCCTGTTTGCAATTATGGAGTACCCTAGCATGACTCAATCTTGCTCTACTTTTGCTATAAAATATTCCTAGCAGATTGTTTACGTGTTAATCAATTTTTCCAAGGTTGTTGTAGTCGATCCATGCATGCTATGAGTTTGTTCTTGCTTTGGTTAGCTTCATGAACATGAATTCTTGCTGGTAGTATGCTTAGCTTGTCATGCAATGCCTTGTATTAAGTGAATCAAGCTCGCAAAGAGGCCTTCATAATTCTGTTTTTGCCATGTCCAGTTTTCTGCTAAGTCTGAATCTGTTAACAAAACTTGCTATGTTACATGGGTGCCATCATATTTTCTGATCCTTTTTGGCTTATGGTTAGTAAGGGACTTTTGTTATATGCTTTGAGTAGATTCATGCCATGCCTTAGTTTGCTATGTCATGTTCCTGTAGCATGTTGTTTGCTTGCTCTAAACATGGCTTCCTGATGTTAATTCCTGACATGTTATTTTCACTAAGTCTGTGATGCTGATATCTTTTGCACTTTTGCCATGCTTGTTTGAACCTGCTCTTGTGTGATTTAGCCGTAGCTCAGTGTTCATCTTTTGTCAAGCATCTTGATTAGATCACTGCCATGTGCTTTGTTGCTATGTTGGAGTGCAGTAGCTTAGTTTCGTGTTGCATTCTAGATGGCATCCTCCTGTTAATCGCAGATTTGTGCCATTCTTGTTTTGCTTGCCATTTGCAAACCGTGCATCCGATTCCAGTGATCTTTATATCGATTTCGACCGAAATCAACTCATCTTTCCAGCGGCACTCTTGGTTTGCCAAGTTGAGGCCTGGTTCAATCTTTTCCTTTCGGAGCATGCATATGCATTGCATATCACATCCCGCATATCATGCCATGTTTTGCATCATGTTGCTTGCGCATTGCATCATGGTTGATTGTTGTTTACTTTGATTGTGTTCTTGCTTGGGTAGAGCCGGGAGACGATTACGTGATCGAGTAACCCATTGAGTATGCTTACGAGGATCAAGCTTTTGTCAACTCAGAGAACTTTGCAGGCAAGATGACCATACCCTCGAAATCACTTCTATCTTTGCTTGCTAGTTGCTCGCTCTTTTGCTATGTCGCGATACCCACCACTTGCTATATCATGCCTCCCATATTGCCAATGTCAAGCCTCTAACCCACCTTTCCCAGCAAAACATTGTTTGGCTATGTTACCGCTTTACTCAGCCCCTCTTATAGTGTTGCTAGTTGTAGGTGAAGATGGAGTTTGTTCCTTGTTGGAACATGTTTATTGTTGGGATATCATTACTATCATATCTTGTTTACTTTAATGCATCTATATACTTGGTAAAGGGTGAAAGGCTCGGCCTTTTGCCTGGTGTTTTGTTCCACTCTTGCCGCCCTAGTTTCCGTCATACCGGTGTTATGTTCCTTGATTTTGCGTTCCTTACGCGGTTGGGTTATAATGGGAACCCCTTGACAGTTCGCCTTGAATAAAACTCCTCCAGCAAGGCCCAACCTTGGTTTTACCATTTGCCACCTAAGCCTTTTTCCCTTGGGTTCTGCGGACTCAAGGGTCATCTTTATTTTAAACCCCCGGGCTAGTGCTCCTCTGAGTGTTGGTCCAACCTGTCAGCAGCCGGTGGCCACCAGGGGCAACTCTGGGTTGGCCTACCAGAATCTTGGACAATCCGGTGTGCCCTGAGAACGAGATATGTGCAGCTCCTATCGGGATTTGTCGGCACATTCGGGCGGCTTTGCTGGTCTTGTTTTACCATTGTCGAAATGTCTTATAACCAGGATTCCGAGTCTGATCGGGTCTTCCTGGGAGAAGGAATATCCTTTGTTGATCGTGAGAGCTTGTGATGGGCTAAGTTGGGACACCCCTGCAGGGTTTGAACTTTCGAAAGCCGTGCCCACGGTTATGGACAGATGGAAATTTGTTAATAGCCGGTTGTAGAGAACTTGACACTTAACTTAATTAAAATGCATCAACCGCGTGTGTAGCCGTGATGGTCTTTTTCCGGCGAAGTCCGGGAAGTGAACATGGTCTCGTGTTATGCTTGAACGTAAGTAGTTTCAGGATCACTTCTTGATCTTTATAGCCTATCGACCGTGCTTTGCTTCTCTTCTCGCTCTCTTTTGCGTAAGTTAGCCACCATACATACTAGTGCTTGCTGCAGATACACCTCACTACCTTTTCCTACCCATAATCTTAAATAGTCTTGATCGCGAGGGTGTGAGATTGCTGAGTCCCTGTGACTCACAAATTACTTCCAAAAACTAGATGCAGGTGTCGATGATGCCAGTGCAGGGGACACGACCGAACTCAAGTGGGAGTTCAACGAGGATTCGACACGTTACTATGTTTCCTTTACGAACGATCAGTAGTGGAGCCCAGTTGGGGCGATCGGGGATCTATGCATTTGGAGTTGTCTTTCTTTATGTTGGTTCCATAGTCGGACCTTGATTGTATTCTGGATGATGTAATGCTATATTTATGTATTGTGTGAAATGGCGATTGTAAGCCAGCTCTTTATCTCTTTCCTATTCAGTACATGGGATGTGTAAAGATTACCCCTCTTGCGACATGCCTACTATGCGGTTATGCCTCTAAGTCGTGCTCCGACACGTGGGAGATATAGCCGCATCGTGGGTGTTACAACAGCATAATGGTGTGTCGGAACGTCGTAATCGCACTTTATTAGATATGGTGCGATCTATGATGACTCTTACTGATTGACCGTTATCGTTTTGGGGTTATGCTTTAGAGACGGTTGCATTCACGTTAAATAGGGCACCATCAAAATCCGTTGAGATGACACCTTATGAATTGTGGTTTGGCAAGAAACCCAAGTTGTCGTTTCTTAAAGTTTGGGGCTGCGATGCTTATGTGAAAAAGCTTCAACCTGATAAGGTCGAACCCAAATCGGAGAAATGTGTCTTCATAGGATACCCAAAGGAGACTATTGGGTACACCTTCTATCACAGATCCGAAGGCAAGATATTCGTTGCTAAGAATGGATCCTTTCTAGAGAAGGAGTTCCTCTCAAAAGAAGTGAGTGGGAGGAAAGTAGAACTTGATGAGTTAACTGTACCTGCTCCCTTATTGGAAAGTAGTTCATCACAGAAATCAGTTCCAGTGATTCCTACACCAGTAAGTGAGGAAGCTAATGATGATGATCATGAAACTTCTGATCAAGTTACTACTGAACCTCGTAGGTCAACGAGAGTAATATCTGCACCAGAGTGGTACCGTAATCCTGTTCTGGAGGTCATGTTAATTGACCTTGACGAACCTACGAACTATGAGGAAGCGATGATGAGCCCAGATTCCGCAAAATGGCTTGAGGCCATGAAATCTGAGATGGGATCCATGTATGAGAAGAAAGTGTGGACTTTGGTTGATTTGCCCGATGATCGGCAAGCCATAGAGAAAAAATGGATCTTCAAGAAGAAGACTGGCGCTGACGGTAATGTTACTGTATACAAAGCTCGACTTGTTGCAAAAGGTTTTCGACAAGTTCAAGGAGTTGACTACGATGAGACCTTCTCACCCATAGCGATGCTTAAGTCCGTCCAAATCATGTTAGCAATTGCCGCATTTTATGACTATGAAATTTGGCAAATGGACATCAAAACTGCATTCCTTAATGGATATCTTAAAGAAGAGTTGTATATGATGCAACCAGAAGGTTTTGTCGATCCAAAAGGGGCTAACAAAGTGTGCAAGCTCCAACAATCCATTTATGGACTGGTGCAAGCCTCTCAGAGTTGGAATATATGCTTTGATAGTGTGATCAAAGCATATGGTTTCATACAGACTTTTGGAGAAGCCTGTATTTACAAGAAAGTGAGTGGGAGCTTTGTAGCATTTCTGATATTATATGTAGATGACATATTGTTGATCGGAAATGATACTGAATTTCTGAATAGCATAAAAGGATACTTGAATAAGAATTTTTCAATGAAAGACCTCGGTGAAGCTGCTTATATATTAGGCATCAAGATCTATAGAGATAGATCAAGACGCTTAATTGGACTTTCACAAAGCACATACCTTGATAAAGTTTTGAAGAAGTTCAAAATGGATCAAGCAAAGATAGGGTTCTTGCCTGTGTTACAAGGTGTGAAATTGAGTCGGACTCAATGCCCGACCACTACATAAGATAGAGAGAAAATGAAAGTCATTCACTATGCTTCAGCCATAGGTTCTATCATGTATGTAATGCTATGTACCAGACCTGATGTGTGCCTTGCTATTAGTTTAGTAGGGAGGTACCAAAGTAATCAAGGAGTGGATCACTAGACAGTGGTCAAGAACATCCTGAAATACCTAAAAAGGACTAAGGATATGTTTCTCGTTTATGGAGGTGACAAAGAGCTCGTCATAAATGGTCACATCGATGCAAGCTTTGACATTGATTCAGATGACTCTAAGTCACAAACTGGATATGTATTTTTATTGAATGGTGGAGCTGTCAGTTGGTGCAGTTCCAAGCAGAGCGTCGTGGCGGGATCTACGTGTGAAGCGGAGTACATAGCTGCTTCGGAAGTAGAAAATGAAGGAGTCTGGATGAAGGAGTTCATATCCGATCTAGGTGTCATACCTAGTGCATCGGGTCCAATGAAAATCTTTTGTGACAATACTGGTGCAATTGCCTTGGCAAAGGAATCCAGATTTCACAAGAGAACCAAGCACATCAAGAGACGCTTCAATTCCATCCACAATCAAGTCAAGGAGGGAGACATAGAGATTTGCAAGATACATACTGTAACACCCTCGATGCGACTATATCTCCCACGTGTCGAGGCGCGACTTAGAGGCATAATCGCATTGAAGGCATATGTCGCAAGTGAGGTAATCTTCACACAACCCATGTAATATAATAAGGGAATGAGATACATAGTTGGCTTACAATCGCCACTTCACCCAATTACATGAATAAAGCATTACATCAATCAGATACAATCAAGGCCCGACTACGGAGCCAAAATAAAAGAAGAACCCCAAATGCGACAAAAGGTCCCCGATCGACCCCAACTAGGCTCCACTACTGATCAACTAGAACGAAACAACACAAAGGACAAGATCTTCATCGAGCTCCTCCTTGAACTTGGTTGCGTCATCTGCATGGACTCATCGGCACCTGCAAGCTGGTTTTGGAAGTATCTGTGAGCCACGGGGACTCAGCAGTCTCGCACCCTCGTGATCAAGACTATTTAAGCTTATAGGTAAGGTAAAGTTATGAGGTGGAGCTGCAGCAAGCGACTAGCATATATGGTGGCTAACATATGCAAAAAGAGCGAGAAGAGAAGGCAAAGCACGGCCGATAAACGTATGATCAAGAAGTGATCCTATAACAACCTACGTCAAGCATAACTCCAACAACTGTGTTCGCTTCCCAGACCCCGCCGGAAAGAGACCATCATGGTTACACACGCGGTTGATTCATTTTAATTAAGGTCGACTCTAGGTTTTCTACAACCGGACGTTAACAAATTCCCATCTGCCCATAACCGCGGGCACGGCTTTCGAAAGTTCCAATCCCTGCAGGGGTGTCCCAACTTAGCCCATCACAAGCTCTCACGGTCAACGAAGGAATAGACCTCCACCCGAGACATTCCGATCAGACTCGGTATCCCGGTACAACAAGACATTTCGACAGGGCAAAACTAAACCAGCAACACCGCCCGAATGTGCCGACAAATCCCGATAGGAGCTGCACATAATCTCTTTCTTAGGGCACACTCAGATTGTCCTAGGTACGGGTAGGCCAGCCCAGAGTTGCCCCTGGTGGCCACCGGTAGCTGACAGGTTGGACCAACACTCAGAGGAGCACTGGCCCGGGGGGGTTAAAATAATGATGACCCTTGAGCCGGCCGACTCAAGGGAAAGAAAACGGCTAGGTGGCGAATGGTAAAACCAATGTTGGGCATTGCTGGAAGAGCTTTACTTAAGACGAACTGTCAAGGGGTTCCCATTATAGCCCAACCGCGTAAGGGACGCAAAATCCGGGAACATAACACCGATATGACGGAAACTAGGGCGGCAAGAGTGGAACAAAACACTAGGCATAAGGCCGAGCCTTCCACCCTTTACCAAGTATATAGATGCATTAGTTAAATAAGATATATAGTGATATCCCAACAAGTAAACATGTTCCAACAAGGAACAACATCTCCATGTTCCAACAAGGAACAAACTTCAATCTTCACCTGCAACTAACAACGCTATAAAAGGGGCTGAGCAAAGCGATAACATAGCCAAACAACGGTTTGCTAGGACAAGGTGGGTTAGAGGCTTGGTTCAACATTATAGGAGGCATGATAAGCAAGTGGTAGGTATCGCAGCATAGGCATAGCAAAAGAGCGAGCAACTAGCAAAGCAAAGATAGTAGTGATTTCGAGGGTGCGATCATCTTGCCTGAAATCCCGCAAGGAAGAATGATGAGTCCATGAAGAAGACAAATGGACGTAGACGAATGGTTCCTCACAAGCACGACGTTACCGGAACCAACCCGAAGAAGCAAACACCGGAAAAGAAGCACACAACATAGTAAACAACCAACACAAGAACATGGTATGATATGCGGGAAGCGGTATGCGATGCATATGCATGATTTGACAAGGAATGCATGAACCTGGCCTCAACTTGGAAAACCAAGTGTGTCACTGGAAAGATGAGATGAAATCGCTTGAAAACGATATAAAGAACGCCGGAATCGGAGTTACGGTTTGGAAATGGCAAGCGATTCAAATATGACACCGGTCTGCGATTTACAGCAAGTAGCCGACTAAATGCAATGAGATGAACATGCTACAGCAACCAAACATGACAACAAAATACATGGCAGGGATGTATTCAAGATGCTTAACAAAAGTCTAGCACTGAGCTACGGCCAAATCATCCATTAACAGGTTCAAACAAGCATGGCAAAAATGCATATGACAAACAGATCTCAGACTTAGTGAAATTAACACTTGTCTGGAATTTCAGATCAGGTAGCCCTCTTCGGAGCCACAAAACTACATGCTACAGGATCTGAACAAGGCAAAGTAAAGCATGGCATGGAGCTACTCAAAGAGGTTAACAAAAGTCCCTTAGTGACCTTGAGCCAAAAGGGGTCAGAAGATACAATTGCAAGCATGTGAACATGGCAAAAACATAATCAGTTTTCAGACTTGGTGAAAACTGGCACATGCTGAAATATAACTCAAGTAGGCATGTTTACGAGCTCGATGCACTCACTACAGAGCAAGTCATGACAAGCTAAGCATAAAACCATCAAGAAGGCACAAAATGAAAGCTAGACATGGCAAGAACAACGGCATAGCATGCACGGATCAACTACAACATCATCGGCAAAATTGCAAACAAGTTGACAATCTGCCCAGATTCACAAAGTAGCAAAAGTAGAGCTCTATTGACTCATGCTAGGGTGCTCCATAATTGCAAACAAAGACATGGATGGATAGAGCACTACAATATTAACAAAACATCCTTACTGATCATCCTCGAAAGAGGCACGGATCACTAGGAAACAACATGAACATATGGCATCATGAGATAAACGATCCAGGACTCGGTGAAAATACTAAGTCCCTGAAAACAGAATTAGCAAGTGCACCACTTTGCAAGCTTGCACTAGTCACCACACACATCACAAAAATACATGGGTTGCACCTCTGGAAAGATGACAAAACCCTTAACAAAACACATGTAGAGCATCAGGGCATAGCATGCACACAATAATCATGGCAAAAATGACAAAAAGCTAAACGGAGTAGCAGATCTGACAATAATCTCAAGTAGCCCTCTTCTAACAGCATTTCGGGTATCAAGATGAGCTCAAATGAAAATGATCCAATGGAATGAAATGATGTACTCTCTGAGATGAACATTTTGATATGCTATATGCATGAATCGGAGCTATGGATGCAAAGTTACAATGCGATGAACATGAGCACTTGGATCTGGGAATCTCAGGACTTAGAAGAAATTTGCCCCGCGGAAAAAGTCAACGGCGGACGGGGATATCCAGGACGGAGCGGTGCGGGAACGGGCGAGGGCGTTTGGATCGGGGACCGGTGGATCTAGTCCCGATCCGGATCGGATCCGGCCGGAGTAACTCCGGCGAGCTCGAGGACGAACTCCGGCGGGTGGCTCGGGCTCCAGCGAGCGTGTGGGGGCGGCACCGGCGGACGACGCCGGCGAGGCGGCGGAGTTCCGGCGTGGCATGGCGGCAACCGGCGAAGGACGGCGACCGAACGGAGGGCGATGAGGCGAGCTCGAGGCGGCGGGGCGCTCTCTGTGGCCGGGCGAGCGACTCTGGCGGCGACCGGAGCTCACGGCGGCGCGGG
>NC_041390.1:409203005-409213025 GCF_002162155.2 Triticum dicoccoides | reverse complement strand
GACCAGGCGCGGGGCGGCGGCGCGCGCCCGCGGCGACCGAGCGGCGGTGGAGCGAAACAGGGCCCGGGCGGGCCTGCCCTGGGCCCGGCGGGCCACGGGAGGTGGGAGGCACGCTATGGGACAGGTGGCGCTGTTCGGTAGGCTGAGGCAGCGGAGGCGATGACGTGGCACACTCCGATTGGCTGGAGTGATGTGGCCGGCGAGATGGACGCGCCCGCCGGCGGGCGGACATGTCCGGCGGCGCGGAGGGAGTGGATCTAGGGTTGGTGAAAGTGCAACTATCCCTAGGTGGTTTTGGTAATTCATAACAACATATAGCTCATTGAGCTAATGCTATTCCAAGATGATTATTTCAGGAAAACTCAATGATTGGCATGGCATGGATGTGAAAGTGGAACCCTCAAAATGCTAAGGAAAAAAGGATTGGCTCAAGCTCAAAAGCTCAAGACTCTTCATTTTATATTTTAGTGATCCAAGATCACATTGAGTCTTTAGGAAAAGCCAATACTATCAAGGAGGGATGAGGTGTTGCTTAATGAGCCTCTTGCTTCATGTGCTTAGTGATATGCTCCAAAAACCCACAACTACTTTCCCATATCCACATTTGACCTAAACCCTAAGCCAAACTCGGTCCTACCGATTCTTCCTATCCGGCGCCACCGAGTTTCACTTGTCATTAGCCACTGCCAAACCCTAGCAATTCGGTTCTACCGATAGGGATCTCGGTCTCACCGAGATGGGATTGCAAACTCTCTGTTTCCCTTTCGTAACTTTTCGGTCTCACCGAAAGAGCGAATCGGTCCCACCGAGATTGCAATGTAAATTCAGTGTTTCCCCTTTGTAACTTTTCGGTCTCACCGAAAGAGCAAATCGGTCCCACCGAGTTTGCCTGACCAACTCTCTAGTTAGCTAATTACCAAATTCGGTCTCACCGAGTTTGTGTATTCGGTCTCACCGAGATTACGTTATGCCCAAACCCTAACCATATCGGTCCTACCGAGTTGCATGTCAGTCCCACCGAAAATCTCTAACGGTCACTAGGTTTACATTTTCGGTCCGACCAAGTTTGTGATTCGGTCCCACCGAGATTGGAAAACTGTGTAACGGTTGGATTTTGTGTGGAGGCTATATATACCCCTCCACCTCCTCTTCATTCGAAGAGAGAGCCATCAGAACACATACACCATTCCAACTCATATGTTCTGAGAGAGAACCACCTACTCATGTGTTGAGACCAAGATATTCCATTCCTACCATATGAATCTTGATCTCTAGCCTTCCCAAGTTGCTTTCCACTCAAATCTTCTTTCCACCAAATCCAAATCCTATGAGAGAGAGTTGAGTGTTGGGGAGACTATCATTTGAAGCACAAGAGCAAGGAGTTCATTACCTACACACCATTTGTTACTTCTTGGAGAGTGGTGTCTCCTAGATTGGCTAGGTGTCACTTGGGAGCCTCCGACAAGATTGTGGAGTTGAACCAAGAAGTTTGTAAGGGCAAGGAGATCGCCTACTTCGTGAAGATCTACCTCTACTGAGGCAAGTCCTGTGTGGGCGATGGCCATGGTGGGATAGACAAGGTTGCTTCTTCGTGGACCCTTTGTGGGTGGTTGCTTCTTCGTGGACCCTTCGTGGGTGGAGCCCTGTGTGGACTCGCGCAACCATTACCCTTTGTGGGTGGAGCCCTGTGTGGACTCTCGCAACCGTTACCCTTTGTGGGTTGAAGTCTCCATCAACGTGGATGTAGGATAGCACCACCTATCCGAACCACGGGAAAAACATCTGTGTCTCATATTGCGTTTGATTTCTCCAAACCCTTCCCTTTACATTCTTGCAAGTTGCATGCTTTACTTTCCGCTGCCAATATACTCTTAGCATGCTTGCTTGAATTATGTGATAATTGCTTGACTTGTCCTAAAATAGCTAAAATCTGCCAAGAACTAAAATTGGGAAAAGGTTAAGCTTTTATTTGGTCAAGTAGTCTAATCACCCCCCTCTAGACATACTTTCGATCCTACAGTTGGACTGCGCGAAAAATTCAGGGAGAGCCACATATTTATAGGTAGAGGGAGCTAGGAGAGTCCAAATGAGGTGCGGTTTTCGGCCACGCGATCGTGATCGAACGCTCTAGATCATGGAGCAGAGTTAGGTGGGTTTTGGGCCAAATTGGGGGGGGGGTGTTGGGCTGCAACACACACGAGGCCTTTTCGGTCCCTCGGTTAACCGTTGGAGTATCAAAAGAAGTCCAAATGATACGAAACTTGACAGGCGGTCTACCGGTAGTAAACCAAGGCCGCTTGGCAAGTCTCGGTCCAATCCGGAAATGTTTAATCCCCACACATGAAAGAAAGGTAGAAACGACCACCGGAGGAGAACAGAGCGCCGGATTGCAAAATGGACAACGGGAAAAATGCTCGGATGCATGAGACGAACACGTATGCAAATGAAATGCACATGATGACATGATATGCAATGTATGACACACAAGCAATGACAAGGCAACAACAGCGAATAACTGCACGACACCTGGCACGTCGGTCACGGGGTGTTACAACACTCCACCACTACGAGAGGATCTCGTCCCGAGATCTAGAATGGCACCGGAGGGACATATGGAAGATAAAGAGAAGAGGTAAAACTAAGTTGCTTCTTTAACCAATGAGTGAAACCAATGAACCTTAAAAATGTTAAACCATTCGAGAAAAGAATACAACAGAGATGAACGGAGTTGAAAACACTACGTTAGAAAAGAGGAACAAGGCAGAACAAGGTTGAAAGCACTCCGATTGAAAAGAAAAAAGAGTTAAATAATAACTTGATAAGATGAGAAGATACTTGATGACATTACAAAACACTACCTCCGGTACGAAGGGAAAACAAAATCTTGAGAGAGCACGGTTACAACAAATGCTAGAATGGAGTTGTTGAAAACCAAGAACGAAAAGAATGAGCTTGTAGTGGGCTTATAGAAAACATCTCGAAATTATGAGGTGAAATTCTGCCACTAATGGAAACGATAGATTGGATTGACATCAACAAGGAGATGAGACGCTTATATCACCGGAAGGATAAATGAAGAAATTGGATCATTGATAAACGCCATGAGAGCGACAATCCTTAAGGAAAAACTTTAGGTGAAATATAACCCAAGATAGCTCCAACGAAGAGGTTGATGGATTTAAATATCTCATTCTTAACAACATCCGAATCTCAGATTATCAAGAATGACACAATACCATCTCCAATGATACGGAAGAAAGAATTGCACTCCGGATTGCAATATGAAGAATGCTTGAGCTCCTTAGAAAAGAATCTCGATGAACACTTCGAGAAGGAATAAAGTCCTTGATGAACCATCATGTAGAACCTTCGTGAGAACTCTGGTAATAAAAGAATGATCAAACGAAATGGAGGATGAAAAGAATAAGGTTGAAGCCTTGCAATGATTTAAATGGATCTCGCGACGAAATAATTGAGAGAACTTGGAACTCCGGGAAAGAAAGAAGAGCAATTGAAACCCAGAATAAGTATGATGAACCACTCCGTAAAAACAGGAATTGAACAAACTCGACGAAACAAGAATAAGAGTTATATTATGCTCGTCCTTCATCAATTAAATTGATGACAATCAACGGATTTGGCATACTACTTATTCCCGTTGAAAGGATTCAGATAGATATAGCGCAAGCTTGAGAAGGTCTTCAACGAACCACCGGAAGGATTGAAAACAACGAATAATCGATAAGGAAGAGAAATATGGAAGAACCACCGTAAGAAGTGAAAATGAACGAAGAAAAGATAAAGGAACACCGGGAAAAATTTGCAAATGAACGAAGATGCTTGAGACAAACTAGATACATGAGAACGAAGAGATCAAGAACTGATTAGAGGATATTTGATTGATGCACCGGCAAGATAGGAGAATGATAACTGACAGCTGAGATTGAATAAACCTGAATTGATGGACTCCGGATAACAAACTGAGAAGACTCTTGAATTGCTCCGGATGGATAAAAAGAATTCTCACAATCAAACAATTATGAGAGGATGGCCTCGAATTAGAACCATGAATCTCTGAGAGAACGGATAAGATATGGAGGTAAGACTCTTCTTCGGTCTTCAAATGATGACGAGAAACACCACCAAGAATTTATTTAGACACCACGGAAGAATCAAAACGAAGACGTTGAGCCAACGATGAAAAGAATTGTGAAAGATCTAGGAGATGGCATTTGACTGATGGTAACTCATTCTTACGTCAAACTTCGAAAAGAATTTAAGATAGCTCCGGGAAAAATAAGAAGAGTCAGGTAAGATCCTGGAAAAAGACTTGTGGGTTAGGGCCCACTCAAAATAAACACCGTTGAACGATTGCTTGAAAAGAGAGATTCCACCGGTTGAATTTAAATGGCTTGAATGAGGTAACATCCTCAAAAGATCTTGAACGAATGTAGAGTGGAAACACGAATCTTCTGAGATATCTTCGGCACTCCGAAACAAATGAATAGCGAGGAGTAGAAGATTAAGAGGTGCACCGGTATGAGAAGGTATTGAAATGAGGAAAAGATATGATCAACAAAGCTTGTATTGGATCCGCCGAAGATGGAAAGAATGAAGAATGATGAACTAGTAGAACATCTTCTTGAGAACCCACCAGGTAAGAATATTGACGGAAAAGAATGGAGAGACTTCACATGAATAAAAGGATACTTGATTAAGAAATCCGAGTCCTTGAGGAAAAAGGGTGGGTGGGCGGGAAAATCAAAGGCAACTTGGAGACGGATGAAACAAACACCGTTGAGAAAGCTGAGATTGGATCTTGCGGATGTTGAAATGATCGGATCCACTTGAAGAGAAAACACGCCGGTTGAAAATGATTGACATGACAATCTCGATTATCATGAAGGATTTGTATTCACATCGGAGTATGAGAACACCGCTTAGGAAAAATATGGAATCAACATTTGACTTCAAAGCAACTCGAATACCACAACTCAAAACAAAAACAATGGATTGGCTTGCAGAATAAGCCGGAACAAACATATGATAGAGATTTCGTCCGAAGTTTTCGTGGTGGGGCCTACACGGGCTCGATCGTACAGCACCATCATGTACAAGGCAGTGCACATGACATACGAAGCGTCCCCAAGTCGGCAAAGCCAAGGACTCTTTAAGACACAACGAGACCACTGTAAAACCGACCGTGAATAGGCGGACCACTAGACGTCGAACCCCAATTTCATATCATACATCTGTCGTAAAGATATCCTACGAGCTACTTGAATTCCCACCTATGAAACTCCCGAACCTTTCCGGTTATGCAATCAGGTGTTGTGGATACAGGGGAAGCATAATATCTCACCCAAACTAGCAAATCCTACATCCAGCTGTATCCATCCTTCAACACATAACCAAGAAACCTTTGGAAACCATCTACCTCAACCTTCGAAAAGCATCCGTTATACAAGTTATGGCGATACTCCCGAACTCCCGCCCTAGTACTGGGTGGCGTCGAGGTTATCTCACCAACGAACTGCATAAAAGAGATTTTCGATGTCGGCGTACTAAACTCAGGTATTCCAGAACTGCAACGATAAAATTATGATGACAACACCTTAGAGCTCAACTCCCCGGGACACTTCCACTAAACCCCTGACAGGAGGCACCAAGACAATGTTCTCATCATAAAACCATCGGAACGATTCCAAGATACCCGCGTGATCCTAAAAAAATTTAGTGGAATTTGAGAAGAGAAGAGTCAAAACTCTACGTCAGGATGCCTTACCAGAGCGATGAGGAGACTAGGAAGTAAAAAGAATTCCTAAACTCTCCGATATATAATTCCTAAAAGACTCAAAATATTTTTCTAGACACAACTCGGCCGCTAAAAACGATCAAGCAATGGGGCTCCTAAGGTCGGGGAGGCTCTGATTACCAACTTGTAACACCCTCGATGCGACTATATCTCCCACGTGTCGAGGCACAACTTAGAGGCATAATCGCATTGAAGGCATATGTCGCAAGTGAGGTAATCTTCACACAACTCATGTAATATAATAAGGGAAAGAGATACATAGTTGGCTTACAATCGCCACTTCACCCAATTACATGAATAAAGCATTACATCAATCAGATACAATCAAGGCCCGACTACGGAGCCAAAATAAAAGAAGAACCCCAAATGTGACAAAAGGTCCTCGATCGACCCCAACTGGGCTCCACTACTGATCAACTAGAACGAAACAACACAAAGGACAAGATCTTCATCGAGCTCCTCCTTGAACTTGGTTGCGTCATCTGCACGGACTCATCGGCACCTGCAAGCTGGTTTTGGAAGTATCTATGAGCCACGGGGACTCAGCAGTCTCGCACCCTCGCGATCAAGACTATTTAAGCTTATAGGTAAGGTAAAGTTATGAGGTGGAGCTGCAGCAAGCGACTAGCATATATGGTGGCTAACATACGCAAAAAGAGCAAGAAGAGAAGGCAAAGCACGGCCGATAAAAGTATGATCAAGAAGTGTGTTCGCTTCCCGGACCCCGCCGGAAAGAGACCATCACGGTTACACACGCGGTTGATTCATTTTAATTAAGGTTGACTTTAGGTTTTCTACAACCGAACGTTAACAAATTCCCATCTGCCCATAACCGCGGGCACGGCTTTCGAAAATTCCAATCCCTGTAGGGGTGTCCCAACTTAGCCCATCACAAGCTCTCACGGTCAACGAAGGAATAGACCTCCACCCGAGACATTCCGATCAGACTCGGTATCCCGGTACAACAAGACATTTCGACAGGGCAAAACTAAACTAGCAACACCGCCCGAATGTGCCGACAAATCCCGATAGGAGCTGCACATATCTCTTTCTCAGGGCACACTCAGATTGTCCTAGGTACAGGTAGGCCAGCCCAGAGTTGCCCCTGGTGGCCACCGGTAGCTGACAGGTTGGACCAACACTCAGAGGAGCACTGGCCCGGGGGGGTTAAAATAATGATGACCCTTGAGCCGGCCGACTCAAGGGAAAGAAAACGGCTAGGTGGCGAATGGTAAAACCAATGTTGGGCATTGCTGGAAGAGCTTTACTTAAGGCGAACTGTCAAGGGGTTCCCATTATAGCCCAACCGCGTAAGGGACGCAAAATTCGGGAACATAACACCGATATGACGAAAACTAGGGCGGCAAGAGTGGAACAAAACACTAGGCATAAGGCCGAGCCTTCCACCCTTTACCAAGTATATAGATGCATTAGTTAAAAAAGATATATAGTGATATCCAACAAGTAAACATGTTCCAACAAGGAACAACATCTCCATGTTCCAACAAGGAACAAACTTCAATCTTCACCTGCAACTAACAACGCTATAAAAGGGGCTGAGCAAAGCGGTAACATAGCCAAACAACGGTTTGCTAGGACAAGGTGGGTTAGAGGCTTGGTTCAACATTATAGGAGGCATGATAAGCAAGTGGTAGGTATCGCAGCATAGGCATAGCAAAAGAGCGAGCAACTAGCAAAGCAAAGATAGTAGTGATTTCGAGGGTGTGATCATCTTGCCCGAAATCCCGCAAGGAAGAATGACGAGTCCATGAAGAAGAAAAATGGACGTAGAGGAACGGTTACTCACAAGCACGACGTTACCGGAACCAACCCGAAGAAGCAAACACCAGAAAAGAAGCACACAACATAGTAAACAACCAACACAAGAACATGGTATGATATGCGGGATGTGGTATGCGATGCATATGAATGATTTGACAAGGAATGCATGAACCTAGCCTCAACTTGGAAAACCAAGTGTGCCACTGGAAAGATGAGATGAAATCGCTTGAAAACGATATAAAGAACGCCGGAATCAGAGTTACGGTTTGGAAATGGCAAGCGATTCAAATATGACACCGGTATGCGATTTACAGCAAGTAGCCGACTAAATGCAATGAGATGAACATGCTACAGCAACCAAACATGACAACAAAATACATGGCAGGGATGCATTCAAGATGCTTAACAAAAGTCTAGCACTGAGCTACGGCCAAATCATCCACTAACAAAAGACTGCGCGAAAAATTCGGGGAGAGCCACATATTTATAGGTAGAGGGAGCTAGGAGAGTCCAAATGAGGTGCGGTTTTCGGCCACGTGATCGTGATCGAACGCTCTAGATGATGGAGCAGAGTTAGGTGTGTTTTGGGCCAAATTGGGGGGGGGTGTTGGGCTGAAACACACACGAGGCCTTTTCGGTCCCTCGGTTAACCGTTGGAGTATCGAACGAAGTCCAAATGATATGAAACTTGACAGGCGGTCTACCGGTAGTAAACCAAGGCCGCTTGGCAAGTCTCGGTCCAATCCGGAAATGTTTAATCCCCACACATGAAAGAAAGGTAGAAACGACCACCGGAGGAGAACGGAGCGCCGGATTGCAAAACGGACAACGGTAAAAATGCTCGGATGCATGAGACGAACACGGATGCAAATGAAATGCACATGATGACATGATATGCAATGTATGACACGCAAGCAATGACAAGGCAACAACAGCGAATAACTGCACGACACCTGGCACATCGGTCACGGGGCGTTACACATCCAGATCTGAATGTTGCAGACCCATCGACTAAGCCTCTCTCACGAGCAAAACATGATCAGCACCAACACTCCATGGGTGTTAGAATCATTACAATGTAATCTAGATTATTGACTCTAGTGCAAGTGGGAGACTGAAGGAAATATGCCCTTGAGGCAATAATAAAGTTGTTATTTATATTTCCTTATATCATGATAAATGTTTATTATTCATGCTAGAATTGTATTAACCGAAACTTAGTACATGTGTGAATACATAGACAAACAGAGTGTCACTAGTATACCTCTACTTGACTAGCTCATTAATCAAAGATGGTTAAGTTTTCTAGCCATGGACAAAGAGTTCTCATTTGATGAACGGGATCACATCATTAGAGAATGATGTGATTGACTTGACCCATCCGTTAGCTTAGCACGATGATCGTTTAGTTTGTTGCTATTGCTTTCTTCATAACTTATACATGTTCCTATGACTATGAGATTATGCAACTCCCAAATACCGGAGGAACACTTAGTGTGCTATCAAGTCACAATGTAACTGGATGACTATAAAGATGATCTACAGGTGTCTCCGATGGTGTTTGTTGAGTTGGCATAGATCGAGATTAGGATTTGCCACTCCGATTGTCGGAGAGGTATCTCTGGGCCCTCTCGGTAATGCACATCATTATAAGCCTTGCAAGCAATGTGACTAATGAGTTAGTTACGGAATGTTACATTACGGAACGAGTAAAGAGACTTGCCAGTAACGAGATTGAACTAGGTGTTGAGATACCAACGATTGAATCTCGGGCAAGTAACATACTGATGACAAAGGGAACAACGTATGTTGTTATGCAGTTTGTGTTGAGGAACGTAGCAATTTCAAAATTTTCCTACGCACACGCAAGATCATGGTGATGCATAGAAACAAGAGGGGAGAGTGTTGTCCACGTACCCTCGTAGACCGAAAGCGGAAGTGTTAGCACAACGCGGTTGATGTAGTCGTACATCTTCACGATTCGACCGATCCAAGTACCGAACGCATGACACCTCCGAGTTCAGCACACGTTCAGCTCGATGACGTCCCTCGAACTCCGATCCAGCATAGCTTCACGGGAGAGTTCCGTCAGCAGGATGGCGTGGTGACGATGATGATGTTGCTACCGACGCAGGGCTTCACCTAAGCACCCTACGATATGACCGGGGTGGAATATGGTGGAGGAGGGCACCGCACACGGCTGAGAGAGATCAACTGATCAACTTGTGTGTCTTTGGGGTGCCCCCTGCCCCCGTATATAAAGGAGTGGAGGAGGGGGAGGACCGTACCTCTCTATGGCGCACCCTAGGGGAGTCCTACTCCCACCGGGAGTTGGATTCCCCCTTTCCTAGTAGAACTAGGAGCCCTTCCAAGTAGTAGGAGTAGAAGGGAAGGAAATGGAAGGGAAAAGGAGAAGGAAGGAA
>NC_041390.1:409193208-409202723 GCF_002162155.2 Triticum dicoccoides | reverse complement strand
TCGGACCAACCCATGGGGAGGGGTGCGGCCACCCCTTGAGGCCTTTCTCTCCTTTCCCGTATGGCCCATTAAGGCTCAATACGAATTCCCGTAACTATCTAGTACTCCTGAAAATACCCGAATCACTCGGAACCTTTCCGATGTCCGAATATAGTCGTCCAATATATCGATCTTTACGTCTCGACCATTTTGAGACTCCTCGTCATGTCCCCGATCTCATCCGGGACTCCGAACTCCTTCGGTACATCAAAACACATAAACTCATAATATAGCCGTCATCGAACTTTAAGCGTGCGGACCCTACGGGTTCGAGAACTATGTAGACATGACCGAGACACGTCTCCGGTCAATAACCAATAGCGGAACCTGGATGCTCATATTGGCTCCTACATATTCTACGAAGATCTTTATCGGTCAAACCGCATAACAACATACGTTGTTCCCTTTGTCATCGGTATGTTACTTGCCCGAGATTCGATCGTCGGTATCTCAATACCTAGTTCAATCTCGTTACCGGAAAGTCTCTTTACTCGTTCCGTAATACATCATCCCGCAACTAACTCATTAGTTGCAATGCTTGCAAAGCTTATAGTGATGTGCATTACCGAGTGGGCCCAGAGATACCTCTCCAACAATCGGAGTGACAAATCCTAATCTCGAAATACGTCAACCCAAGAAGTACCTTCAGAGACACCTGTAGAGCACCTTTATAATCACCCAGTTACGTTGTGATGTTTGGTAGCACACAAAGTGTTCCTCCGGTAAACGGGAGTTGCATAATCTTATAGTCATAGGAACATGTATAAGTCATGAAGAAAGCAATAGCAATAAACTAAACGATCAAGTGCTATACTAACGGAATGGGTCAAGTCAATCATATCATTCTCCTAATGATGTGATCCCGTTAATCAAATGACAACTCTTTGTCTATGGCTAGGAAACATAACCATCTTTGATCAACGAGCTAGTCAAGTAGAGGCATACTAGTGACACTCTGTTTGTCTATGTATTCACACATGTATCATGTTTCTGGTTAATACAATTCTAGCATGAATAATAAACATTTATCATGATATAAGGAAATAAATAATAACTTTATTATTGCTTCTAGGGCATATTTTCTTCAGTCTCCCACTTGCACTAGAGTCGATAATCTAGTTCACATCCAAATGTGATTTAACACCAATAGTTCACATCACCATGTGATTAACACCCATAGTTCACATCGACATGTGACCAACACCCAAAAGGTTTACTAGAGTCAATAATCTAGTTCACACCGCTATGTGATTAACACCCAAAGAGTACCGAGGTGTGATCATGTTTTGCTTGTGAGAGAAGTTTAGTCAATGGGTCTGCCACATTCAGATCCGTAAGTATTTTGCAAATTTCTATGTCAACAATGCTCTGCACAGAGCTACTCTAGCTAATTGCTCCCACTTTCAATATGTATCCAGATTGAGATTTAGAGTCATCGGGATCAGTGTCAAAATTTGCATCGACGTAACCTTTTGTCACTTCCATAATCGAGAAACATATCCTTATTCCACTAAGGATAATTTTGACCAATGTCCAGTGATCTACTCCTAGATCACTATTGTACTCCTTTGCCAAACTCAGGGCAGGGTATACAATAGGTCTGGTACACACCATGGCATACTTTATAGAACCTATGGCTGAGGCATAGGGAATGACTTTCATTCTCTCTCTATCTTCTGCCGTGGTCGGGTTTTGAGTCTTACTCAACTTCACACCTTGTAACACAGGCAAGAACTCCTTCTTTGACTGTTCCATTTTGAACTACTTCAAAATCTTGTCAAGGTATGTACTCATTGAAAAACTTATCAAGCGTCTTGATCTATCTCTATAGATCTTGATGCTCAATATGTAAGCAGCTTCACCGAGGTCTTTCTTTGAAAAAACTCCTTTCAAACATTCCTTTATGCTTTGCAGAATAATTCTACATCATCTCCGATCAACAATATGTCATACATATACTTATCAGAAATGATGTAGTGCTCCCACTCACTTCCTTGTAAATACAGGCTTCACCGCAAGTCTGTATAAAATGATATGCTTTGATCAACTTATCAAAGCGTATATTCCAACTCCGAGATGCTTGCACCAGTCCATAGATGGATCGCTGGAGCTTGCATATTTTGTTAGTACCTTTAGGATCGACAAAACCTTCTGGTTGCATCATATACAACTCTTCTTTAATAAATCCTATTAAGGAATGCAGTTTTGTTTATCCATTTGCCAGATTTCATAAAATGTGGCAATAGCTAACATGATTCGGACAGACTTAAGCATAGATACGAGTGAGAAATTCTCATCATGGTCAACACCTTGAACTTGTCGAAAACCTTTTTGCGACAATTCTAGCTTTGTAGATAGTAACACTACTATCAGCGTCCGTCTTCCTCTTGAAGATCCATTTAATCTCAATGGCTTGCCGATCTTTGGGCAAGTCAATCAAAGTCCATACTTTGTTCTTATACATGGATCTCATCTCAGATTTCATGGCCTCAAGCCATTTCGCGGAATCTGGGCTCATCATCGCTTCCTCATAGTTCGTAGGTTCGTCATGGTCAAGTAACATGACCTCCAGAATAGGATTACCGTACCACTCTGGTGAGGATCTCACTCTGGTTTACATACGAGGTTTGGTAGTAACTTGATCTGAAGTTACATGATCATCATCATTAGTTTCCTCACTAATTGATGTAGTAGTCACAAGAACAGATTTCTGTGATGAACTACTTTCCAATAAGGGAGCAGGTACAGTTACCTCATCAAGTTCTACTTTTCTCCCACTCACTTCTTTCGAGAGAAACTCCTTCTCTAGAAAGGATCCATTCTCAGCAATGAATATCTTGCCTTCGGATCTGTGATAGAAGGTGTACCCAACATTTTCTTTTGGGTATCCTATGAAGACACACTTCTCCGGTTTGGGTTTGAGCTTATGAGGTTGAAACTTTTTCACATAAGCATTGCAACCTCAAACTTTAAGAAATGACAGCTTAGGTTTCTTGCCAAACCATAGTTCATACGGTGTCGTCTCAATGGATTCAGATGATGCCCTATTTAACGTGAATGTAGTTGTCTCTAATGCATAACCCCAAAACGATAGTGGTAAATCAGTAAGAGACGTCATAGATCGCACCATATCTAATAAAGCACGGTTACGACGTTCGGACACACCATTACACTGTGGTGTTCCAGGTGGCGTGAGTAGTGAAACTATTTCACATTGTTTTAACTGAAGGCCAAACTCATAACTCAAATATTTTACTTCTGCGATCATATCGTATAAACTTTTATTTTTGTTACGATGATTCTCCACTTCACTCTGAAATTCTTTGAACTTTTCAAATGTTTCAGACTCGTGTTTCATCAAGTAGATATACTCATATCTGCTCAAATCATCTGTGAAGATCAGAAAATAATGATACCTGCCGCGAGCTTCAATATTCATCGGACCACATACATCAGTATGCATGATTTGCAACAAATTTGTTGCTTGCTGCATTGTTCCGGAGAACGGAGTCTTAGTCATCTTGCCCATGAGGCATTGTTCGCAAGCATCAACTGATTCATAATCAGGTGATTCCAAAAGTCCATCAGCATGGAGTTTCTTCATGCGCTTTACACCAATATGATCTAAACGGCAGTGCCACAAATAAGTTGCACTATCATTATTAACCTTGCATCTTTTGGCTTCAATATTATGAGAATGTGTATCACCACAATTGAGATCCAACAAACCATTTTCATTGGGTGTATGACCATAGAAGGTTTTATTCATGTAAATAGAACAACAATTTATTCTCCTCATTAAATGAATAACCGTATTGCAATAAACATGATCAAATCATATTCATGCTCAACGCAAACACCAAATAACACTTATTTAGGTTCAACACTAATCCCGAAAGTATAGGGAGTGTGCGATGATGATCATATCAATCTTGGAACCACTTCCAACACACATCGTCACTTCACCCTTAACTAGTCTCTGTTCATTCTGCAACTCCCGTTTCGAGTTACTACTCTTAGCAACTGAACCAGTATCAAATACCGAGGGGTTGCTACGAACACTAGTAAAATATACATCAATAATCTGTATATCAAATATACCTTTGTTCACTTTGCCATCCTTCTTATCCGCCAAATACTTGGGGCAGTTCCGCTTCCAGTGTCCAGTCCCTTTGCAGTAGAAGCACTTAGTCTCAGGCTTAGGACCAGACTTGGGCTTCTTCACTTGAGCAGCAACTTGCTTGCCGTTCTTCTTGAAGTTCCCTTTCTTTCCATTTGCCCTTTTCTTGAAACTAGTGGTCTTGTTAATCATCAACACTTGATGCTCTTTCTTGATTTCTACCTTCATCAATTTCATCATCATGAAAAGCTCGGGAATCGTTTTCATCATCCCTTGCATACTACAGTTCATCACGAAGTTCTACTAACTTGGTGATGGTGACTAGAGAATTCTGTCAATCACTATTTTATCTGGAAGATTAACTCCCACTTGATTCAAGCGATTATAGTACCCAGACAATCTGAACACATGCTCACTGCTTGAGCTATTCTCCTCCATCTTTTAGCTATAGAACTTGTTGGAGACTTCATATCTCTCAACTCGGGTATTTGCTTGAAATATTAACTTCAACTCCTGGAACATCCATATGATCCATGATGTTCAAAACGTCTTTGAAGTCCCGATTCTAAGCTGTTAAGCATGGTGCACTAAACTATCAAGTAGTCATCATATTGAGCTAGCCAAACGTTCATGACGTCTGCATCTGCTCCTGCAATAGGTCTGTCACCTAGCGGTGCATTAAGGGCATAATTCTTCTGTGCAGCAATGAGGATAAACCTCAGATCACGGATCCAATCTGCATCATTGCTACTAACATCTTTCAACTTAGTTTTCTCTAGGAACATATCAAAAATAAAATAGGGGAGCTAAACGCGAGCTATTGATCTACAACATAGATATGCTAATACTACCAGGACTAAGTTCATGATAAATTTAAGTTCAATTAATCATATTACTTAAGAACTCCCACTTAGAAAGACATCCCTCTAATCTTCTAAGTGATCACGTGATCCAAATCAACTAAACCATAACCGATCATCACGTGAAATGGAGTAGTTTTCAATGGTGAACATCACTATGTTGATCATATCTACTATATGATTCACGCTCGACCTTTCAGTCTCAGTGTTCCGAGGCCATATCTGCATATGCTAGGCTCGTCAAGTTTAACCTGAGTATTTTGCGTGTGCAAAACTGGCTTGCACCCGTTGTAGATGGACGTAGAGCTTATCACACCCGATCATCACGTGGTGCCTGGGCACGACGAACTTTGGCAATGGTGCATACTCAGGGAGAACACTTTTATCTTGAAATTTAGTGAGAGATCATCTTATAATGCTACCGCCGAACTAAGCAAAATAAGATGTATAAAAGATAAACATCACATGCAATCAAAATATGTGACATGATATGGCCATCATCATCTTGTGCCTTTGATTTCCATCTCCAAAGCATCGTCATGATTTTCATCGTCACTGGCATGACACCATGATCTCCATCATCTTGATCTATATCAATGTGTCGTCACATGGTCGTCTCGCCAACTATTGCTCTTGCAACTATTGCTATCGCATAGCGATAAAGTAAAGCAATTATTTGGCGCTTGCATCTTATGCAATAAAGAGACAAACATAAGGCTTCTGCTAGTTGCCGATAACTTCAACAAAACATGATCATCTTATACAACAACTTATATCTCATCACGTCTTGACCATATCACATCACAACATGCCCTGCAAAAACAAGTTAGACGTCCTCTACTTTGTTGTTGCAAGTTTTACGTGGCTGCTACGGGCTGAGCAAGAACTGTTCTTACATACGCATCAAAACCACAACGATAGTTTGTCAAGTTGGTGCTGTTTTAACCCTCTCAAGGACCGGGCGTAGCCACACTCAGTTCAACTAAAGTTGGAGAAACTGACACCCGCTAGTCACCTGTGTGCATAGCACGGCGGTAAAACCAGTCTCGCGTAAGCGTAAGCGTAATGTCGGTCCGGGCCGCTTCATCCAACAATACCGCCGAACCAAAGTGTGACATGCTGGTAAGCAGTATGACTTATATCGCCCCCAACTCACTCGTGTTCTACTCGTGCATATGACATCTACGCATAAAACCTGGCTCGGATGCCACTGTTGGGGAACATAGCAATTTCAAAAATTTCCTACACACACGCAAGATCATGGTGATGCATAGCAACGAGAGGGGAGAGTGTTGTCCATGTACCCTCGTAGACCGAAAGCGGAAGCGTTAGCACAACGCGGTTGATGTAGTCGTACGTCTTCACGATCCGACCGATCCAAGTACCAAACGCACAGCACCTCCGAGTTCAGCACACGTTCAGCTCGATGACGTCCCTCGAACTCCGATCCAGCAGAGCTTCACGGGAGAGTTCCGTCAGCACGACGGCATGGTGACGGTGATGATGTTGCTACCGACGCAGGGCTTCGCCTAAGCACCACTACGATATGACCGAGGTGGAATATGGTGGAGGGGGGCACCGCACACGGCTGGGAAAGATCAACTGATCAACTTGTGTGTCTTTGGGGTGCCCCCTACCCCCGTATATAAAGGAGTGGAGGAGGGCGGGGGCGGCCCTCTCTATGGTGCGCCCTAGGGGAGTCCTACTCCCACCGGGAGTAGGATTCCCCCTTTCCTAGTAGAACTAGGAGCCCTTCCAAGTAGTAGGAGTAGGAGGGAAGGAAATGGAAGGGAAAAGGAGAAGGAAGGAAGGGGGCGCCCCCCTCCCTAGTCCAATTCGGACCAGCCCATGGGGAGGGGTGCGGCCACCCTTTGAGGCATTTCTCTCCTTTCCCGTATGGCCCATTAAGGCCCAATATGAATTCCCGTAACTCCCGTGTACTCCCGAAAATACCCTAATCACTCGAAACCTTTCCGATGTCCGAATATAGTCGTCCAATATATCGATCTTTACGTCTCGACCATTTAGAGACTCCTCGTCATGTCCCCGATCTCATCCGGGACTCCGAACTCCTTCGGTACATCAAAACACATAAACTCATAATATAACTGTCATCAAACTTTAAGCGTGCGGACCCTACGGGTTCAAGAACTATGTAGACATGACCGAGACACGTCTCCGGTCAATAACCAATAGCGGAACCTGGATGCTCATATTGGCTCCTACATATTCTACGAAGATCTTTATCGGTCAAACCGCATAACAACATACGTTGTTCCCTTTGTCATCGGTATGTTACTTGCCCGAGATTCGATCGTCGATATCTCAATACCTAGTTCAATCTCGTTACCGGCAAGTCTCTTTACTCGTTCCGTAATACATCATCCTGCAACTAACTCATTAGTTGCAATGCTTGCAAGGCTTATAGTGATGTGCATTACCGAGTGGGCCCAGAGATACCTCTCCAACAATCGGAGTGACAAATCCTAATCTCGAAATACGCAACCCAACAAGTACCTTCGGAGACACCTGTAGAGCACCTTTATAATCACCCAGTTATGTTGTGACGTTTGGTAGCACACAAAGTGTTCCTCCGGTAAACGGGAGTTGCATAATCTCATAGTCATAGGAACATGTATAAGTCATGAAGAAAGCAATAGCAATAAACTAAACGATCAAGTGCTATGCTAACGGAATGGGTCAAGTCAATCACATCATTCTCCTAATGATGTGATCCCGTTAATCAAATGACAACTCTTTGTCTATGGCTAGGGAAACATAACCATCTTTGATCAACAAGCTAGTCAAGTAGAGGCATACAAGTGACACTCTGTTTGTCTATGTATTCACACATGTATCATGTTTCCGGTTAATACAATTCTAGCATGAATAATAAACATTTATCATGATATAAGGAAATAAATAACAACTTTATTATTGCCTCTAGGGCATATTTCCTTCAGTTTGACCGATAAAGAACTTCGTAGAATATGTAGGAACCAATATGAGCATCCAGGTTCCGCTATTGGTTATTGACCGGAGACGAGTCTCGGTCATGTCTACATAGTTCTCGAACCCGTAGGGTCCGCACGCTTAATGTTCGGTGACGATCGATATTATGAGTTTATGTGTTTTGATGTACCGAAGGTAGTTCGGAGTCCCGGATGTGATCACGGAAATGATGAGGAGTCTCGAAATGGTCGAGACATAAAGATTGATATATTGGACGGCTATGTTCGGACACCGGAAGTGTTCCGGGAGGTTTCGGATAAAACCGGAGTGCCGGAGGGTTACCAGAACCCCCCTGGGAAGTTATTGGGCCCTTAGTGGGCTTTAGGGGAGAAAGAGGGCAGCAGCCAGGAGCTGCCCCCCCCCAAGTGAGTCTGAATTGGACTAGGGGAGGGGGCGCGGCCCCTCTGTCCTTCTCCCCCCTCTCCTTCCTTTCCCCTCCTAGTAGGACTAGGAAAGGAGGAATCCTACTCCTACTAGGAGGAGGATTCCTCCCCCCTTGGCGCACCCTCTAGGGTCGTCTGGCCTCCTCCTCTCCTCCTTTGTATACGGGGGAGGGGGCACCCCATAGACACACAAGTTGATTGTTTAGCCGTGTGCGGTGACCCCCTCCACATATTTCCACCTCGGTCATATCGTTGTAGTGCTTAGGCGAAGCCCTGCATCGGTAACTTCATCATCACCGTCATCACGCCATTGTGCTAACGAAACTCTCCCTCGACCTCAGCTGGATCTAGAGTTCGTGGGACGTCACCGAGCTGAATGTGTGCAGATCGCGGAGGTGTCGTACCTTCGGTGCTAGGATCGGTAGGATCATGAAGACGTACGACTACATCAACCGCGTTGTTATAACGCTTCCGCTTACGGTCTATGAGGGTACGTGGACAATACTCTTCCCTCTTGTTGCTATGCATCACCTAGATGGATCTTGCGTGTGCGTAGGACTTTTTTGGAAATTACTGCGTTCCCCAATAAAACCAACACTGAAAATTCTTATAAATAGGGAAACCCATCTAGAACTCCCATGCCACCGTCGTAAGCCTCTGTACTGAAGTGATCTCATCTAGAGGGAGAAACCATCACCGGAGGCCATCTTCATCATCCCGGGAGTCTCCATGACGAGGAGGGAGTAGTTCACCATCAGGGCCGAGGGTATGTACCAATAGCTATGTGTTTGATCTCTCTCTCTCTCTCTCTCTCTCTCTCTCTCTATATATATATATATATATATATATATATATATATATATATATGGAAAATCCATCGTACCACCTGGTGGTAGTTACCCCACATGTCTCATATACTATCATGTGGTACTACATATACTATTTTATTATTTCAAATATATTCATATACTATATCTAAGATATTTCAAAGCAAGTTCCATGAAAAAATTGCATATGAGTCCATAGTTTTTGTTATATTTGTGAAATACATACATATTTGTACGTAAAAAAAGCATACTCAAAAAAGGTATATACTACCTT